>NW_026895201.1:0-14489 GCF_033153095.1 Gastrolobium bilobum | reverse complement strand
TCAGGTGGGGTTTTGGTTCTCCATGATGATTTGGGGAAGCCTTTTGGCGTTAATTTGCAAAGGGCAGCTGCCAGATCAGCAGGCTCTCATGGTTTGTTAGAATTACGCATCTAGAACAATATTCTCATAACTCAAGTTGTTGGTCCTGGTGAAGAGGCACATGTAGACACCCATGAGACGTTTAAAAATGACACTGCTCTTTATATTGGATATAAAAAATGATTGTGTATTTTTCCAGTTTGCAATTCAATATTCAAATGTATATCAAGCTGATGTATCGAGGGTCATTACTGTTAGACTGCCAACTGTAGATAGTATTTCGGCTTATCTTGAGAGTATTCGAGATGAAGTGGCTGCTGTCTTCATTGCAAAGAGGACTCTATTACAAGCGAAAAACCGTTCTGATGCAATTGACATGCGAACAACAATAGATGAAAGAATCAAGGATGTTGCTCTAAAATTTGGGTCCCAATTACCCAAATCAAAACTTCACTGCTTTCCAAAGGAGCTTTCTCTCTTATCGGAGCTCCTTTTCCACCTCAAAAGAGGACCACTATTGGGAAGCATTGTTGGCCATGAAGATGAGAGGTCTGTGCTGCGGAATCTGTTTCTGAATGCATCCTTTGATCTATCACTTCGAATGGTGGCTCCTCGGTGTCTTATGCACCGGGAAGGGGGTACTTTTGAGGAGCTACCAGCTTATGATCTTGCTATGCAGTCTGATGCTGCTGTTATTCTCGACCATGGCACTGATGTCTTCATTTGGTTGGTATGCCACTTTTGAATATCCTCTTTCTGCTCTAGGCTTCTCGCATGGCATCTTAGTTGGACTATGGACTATGTTGTTGCAGATAAATTACTTATTATCTTTCTGTTTTTTTCTCTCCTCCTTTTGGGGGATTATGGTGCTAACTGAAACCTATTTTAGTTACTGCACTCCTCCCATCAAGCCTTTAAGTTACTATAGCAAATTATCATACATACCATATTACTGCCATGTATAGTAATTAATAGAAGAAAGAAGTAGCTTGAATCTTAATAGACTTGAAACATTGTATTTTGAAATTTAGAAACCATATTGAGTCTGGTGGAGTGGCTTTTTTTGCCGATAGGCATTGCTCCCTTACTATAATGGAAGGTTGAGTCATCTTTCTTATGTTTTACCTTTTATTTTAAGGTCTGTCTTCACAACAGTAATTCATACTTCAAGCTTAATTATACTTTTGGTCGTCTTAGCTTTACCATAATTTGATTTTGGCGCCAGTTTTCAGTTAAAATATTGTTACCCTTATATTTTTCAAATTTATACGATCAAGTCCACTTGTGAATTTGCTGTCGATGTTGATCCACCTTTGCTGACATGATAAATCCCTCTATTGCTGATGTGGCATTAAATTTGATGATGTGATTCAGATGACACTCTTTTTTGTTGACTTTGCTGGAGATAAAGTGATACAATGCCTTGTCGCAAAAGTGTGTCACATCAGCAATTAGAGTTCTACGTCAATTGCTTACTAATAAATTATGCAGGCAAGCAACAGTGTTATAAAAAAAAATAAGACTAGCGATACAGAAATTTAACTTCAATAAAGTTAAGTAGACCAAAAGTCTACTTTGCATTCATAAAAATAGTATTCATTTTCTTCTAGCTTGTATACAAGTTATTTTGACACTCAGAACCTTGATGTGTGAGAACCATAGTGAATTAAATATGGTTCCTTGTGTTTGTGGTTCCTTTCACTGTTAGTTTCACTTTCTTGCTCTTTTTCCTTTTTCTCATAATATTTTAAAACTTCTTTTCTATTGATTGTTGGATCTTAGGGTGCTGAACTTGCAGCTGATGAAGCAAGAAGTTCTGCTGCTTTAGCTGCTTGCCGGACATTGGCTGAAGAGCTTACTGAATTCCGTTTTCCAGCTCCTCGTATCCTTTCATTTAAGGTTTATTTTCTTTACTATTCACACCCTGCATGTTTTGATCTGCATATTTCATTGTTCCATCTCCTTCTTGGAACTTAAATTTTAATTTTTAACAGACATGTACATTTGAAACAGGAGGGTAGCTCACAGGCTCGATATTTTGTTTCTCGACTCATACCTGCACACAAGGATCCTCCTTATGAGCAGGTGAGCAACACATCATGTTTTCTTTTGTGAAACTGTGAAAAAAAAAATTTAACAATGATTGTACTGCCAACAAGTTCCCTATGTATTATGGATACTAATTGAACGATAAAACCTTTGCAGGAGGCAAGATTCCCACAACTTAGGTGGTTGACATCAGAACAACGAACAAAGCTAAAATGCAGTTTCCTTCACTTCGATGATCCTAGCTTCTGTGAGTGGATGCGAAGTTTAAAAGTGGTACCACCAGAACCAACCTGATTTTTACCCTCACGTGTATTGGGAGCTGCATCTTTCAAGCACCAGGGGACTCGTTTCTTATTCTTTTTTTGTGTGATTTGTGTAATACAATGTTCTTGCGTTTGTCCCCTAAACACTCGCTTCAGTGCTTCCTATTGATTTTTATTTTATTTTTCCATTAATTTTAGTTTTTTTGTTTTGTTTTTTAAACTGTGGCACAAATGAAAAGAATTCGTCACAGTGTACAGGACGGCTGTTAAGATGTTATCATAGAGCAATAAAGGTTTCTCTTACATTTGTATTTGTAACAGTTGTTAGATTGCTAATGATTTTCTTTAATCTCCGTAAGTTGACGAAGCTTAAATCCAAGAGCTGAAAGTTTAGCTGACAGTACTTCTCATTGTTGAGATTAATTTTGGAAGGGAGCTACTGTTCCGAAGGTTGCGTTAGAATGAGCGTTATTGGGACAAAAATATGTTCTCGTGGTCATCAAGATAATCATTTAAACAGTATGTGAGTTAAATAAAAGACAAGGTGATGTAAACACAAAATTATTTAAGCATGTTTTGTATCGAGATCAATATTTTGCCCAAAAATTTATCCACAACTCGTGTTATTTTTTTTTTTTATTTTGGAAATATTGCAATTGGTTCATTGTTTTGATATTGGAGAGGATTGAGCATATGTTCTCGCCGCTACTTGCTTAGCCAATTGAGTTATCATCGTTTGGTCAACTTGGGTGTTATTTAACAAGAAGAATAAAATTCTTTTGCGTTTTCATAATTGTATTAAAATGTTAAAAGGTACTTTTAATAACATGGTAAATTCATATATTTTATTAATAATTCTCATCATTAAAATCATGTTTGATTATTTTCTTTCCTAAATAAATAGTTTATCACTATTATTATGTTTATTTTAAATTTGGTAATATAGAATTATTAGATTAAAATAAAATTGATAGTCAAATGATTAGTATGAGTTTTAACCACTGTTGTAAAACCTGGCCCGACCCGAAATCCGACGAATCGGTCATCAGACCGGTTCAGGTCAAGCATTGAACTGATCATGCATCGATCCGGTCAAACTGGTCAAAACCCGGACAAACCCAGTGACCCGGCGACCCGGTCGGGTCATGCATTTAAAAAAAAAATCAAAACTCTTTCATTTTATCAAAAAAAAATGTAAAACTCATTTTAAAATTTTTTTGTAATTTTATTTGCTAGTATATTCTTCTACAATGACCTCTTAGTTTCCAGTATTGAAGTAATTTGTGAAATAATAAATTAGAGAATGTGACATATGTCATTATAATGTAATTGAATTTGAAAAATATGAGTTCAGTGTCATTGAGAGATATATTTATGGTGATTCTGAGTTGCAATTTAAATTGACATAGTAATAGCATGCATTTTTATTTATTTATACTTCATGTTTTTTAGCTTATTTAGTGAATCTTGTTTAATTCATTTTAAATATGGAAAATATAATTGAATTTATATGTTCATATTTATATATATTCTTATATATCTATATATATCCGGGTCAATCGGACCGACCAGTGACCCAGTATCCCGACCGGGTCGGGTTTAACAACACTGATTTTAACATTTACACACAATATAAATGGATCTCTTCCTCTCACACACATTTAATAAGGTTTAGATATTGGGTGAAGCTCCATTTAAAAGGATTAGTCATGAACTACAAAGCACAGATACGTGATTCTGGAGGAAAAAAGCGTGTCGAACACCGACACGTTCCGACACGTAATCAACTTTTTTCGACACATTGACTATCCCGATGCGCGATTTTGACCATGTTTGACACGGTCAAAGAGTACCAATGTAATTTTTTTGACATTTTTATAAAATTAAAATAATTTTAAAATAAAATAAATTGGTCAAATATTTTGAGCCCTAAATCATACCACTCAAACTCACTTCCTCACTTCCATCGTTCTCCGTCCCTCACCTAGTCGTTCGTCAGTGCTAGTTTCCAGGTGTGTTCTTCGTTCTCAACCAACCCCTCAAATTTATTGTTCTCAACTGTGTAATTATCGTCTGCACTCTTCTCTCCCTGGTACTAAGGCATGTAAATTATCTCCTGGACATAGTTGTTGTCTCTCTTGCAACTAGTTTCTGCAGTATTCTGTCTCATGCTCTTCCTTTTGTTCTTTCTTATGATATATGGACAATATTATGATTATCATACTTTTTCTTTTTTCTGCTGAGAGATTCTGAAACGTATCAATTTCATAGCGTTCTCAACCAATGCTAAAATGGAATATTTATAGAGATGCTAATCTTGGGAGGATCAGACTTGTGAAGGAAAAATTATTGGATATTGTTTTTGGGATTCAGTTGATTACATACTTGTCTTCACTGCTCCTATTTATGATATGATCAGAGCTTGTGACACTGATAGAGCTTGTCTTCACTTGATATATGATATGTGGGATTCAATGATTGTGAAAGTGAAGAAAGCTATATATCATAAAGATGGGAAGATGATGGAAGCGAGCTCCTCTTTTTATGATGTGGTGCATCGCATTCTTGTGGATCGTTGGACAAAAAATTCAACTCCACTACACTGTTTGGCACATGCTTTGAATCCCAAGTAAGTTTTTAAATATGATTCAGTTTAAAATTAATACTCCTCTTAATATAATTTGACAATTTGTTGATTTTTTTTTGCTTCTGTTTTAGATACTATAGTCAACAATGGCTTCAGGAAGATTCTAGTCGAGTTCCTCCACACATGGATTTAGAGCTTACTCAAGAGCGACAAAATTGTTTAAGGAGATTCTTTCCTGGCATGGAGGTCCGAAGTCGGATTAGTTTGGAGTATGCAGATTTTATTAGCAATAGTGGAACCTTTGGCGATTTTGATGCCATCCTTACTCAATACACTATGGATCCGAAATCTTGGTGGCTACTTTTTGGTACTTTATACCGATGCTTCAAAAAATAGCATTGAGACTTGTGCAACAACCCTCCTCTTCATCATGTGCCGAACGCAATTGGAGTACTTATTCTTTTGTGCATTCCATCAAGAGGAATAAAATCACTCCAAAACGTGCTGAAGACTTGGTTTATATGCATAGCAATCTTCGACTCTTATCAAGAAAGACTCCTAGTTATGCACAAGGAGAAAATCAAATATGGAATATTGCTGGAGATACATTCGGTTCACTTGATGATGTTGGAGATCTTCAATTTGCTAGTCTTTCCCTTGATGAGCCAGAGATAGAGGCCATGATTATTCAAGATGGAGATGAAAATAATTGAACTTGTGAGTGATCTACACTCTACATTCTTGGGATGTTCTATTATTTGTGCTTAATGTTTATGTTATGGAATTTGAATATTTGATTAGTTATATGATTTATTATGAGTTGCTATATGTATTAAATGTAAACTATATTATATATATTAAAAATATTATTTAATATAAAAATGTGTCCCAACGTGTTGAAATTTAGCATTTTTTAAAATTAACGTGTCGAAGTGTCGTATCCCGTGTCAGTGTCGGTGCATCATAGGTCATGAACACTTGTGTCCCAAATTCTCATAAAATGTAATAACTAATCAAATCATTAAATGATAATATTTAAAAGAATTTTTGACCTTCGTATCTATGTAATATAATATCTATACGGGTATTTTAAAATTTTGGTAAAACTAAAAAATATAAATTAAGAAATGTTTAAAGAAAATTAAAATTATAAAAAATGGTCTATATGCATAATTAATTTAAATAATATAAATACAAAAGGATGAATAATTGATATTTATTTATATTTTAATAATCATGTTATGCATTAAAATAAAATGATATGATAAAGTAACAATTATTTTTTAAATTATATAAAATTTTGCAAACTTAATCAACCTTACAGGAGTTTTTAAATTGCATGAAATTATATTAGATTGATAAAATTCATGCTTTATAATTTTAATTTTTGTATTATTAAATATATTTTTTCAATTAAAACATATACGAGTTTTTCCATTTTTTTTAAAAAAAAATTTAAGTCAAGTAATGCACGTGTTTCTGGAGACAGTTGCACCCGTACTCCTCGTAGGCTTGCCTATACAATAATAGATTCTCCTTATCTTATCGATCTTCCTGGCTCCTAATGCTATCCATTAGAATTCAGTCGTAGAACTCACTTGTCTCCGTTGGGTGCATCACTATCACTTGTTAGTAGTTATTGTTTCCCATGAAACGTAGCTTCGTAGTGCAAACCAAAATTCTCACTATAAATTATTTCTTCAAATTTCCTTCACTATTCTAAAATCAAAGCATGGCAGCTTCCTCACTCTGTTCCTCTTTTACCTCCAAAACTTGGAATCCGCAGAGACCTTATCACCACAAAACCCTAACCCTAACTGGTTCCTCTTTTCTTCACGGAGACCTTCAGCTTCAACCAGTGTCGTTTTCCACTCGCAGTGCCAAAACTAGGAGGCGCCGATCGGGTGCGGTAGCCTCGCTCGGAGGTTTGTTAGGCGGCATCTTCAAAGGCGCCGATACCGGAGAAGCCACGAGGAAGCAGTATGCGGCAACCGTTAACCTCATCAATGGTTTGGAATCGGAGATTTCTGCATTGTCGGATTCGGAGCTCAGGGACAAGACTTTTGCACTCCGAGAACGCGCGCAACAGGGCCAGACTTTGGATTCTCTCTTGCCTGTGAGTCTGGAAATTTTCATTTTATGCATTTTTTAATTTATTTTCTCAAATGAAGTTGCTTTTGATTGTGTGTGTGTGTGTATTGCAGGAGGCGTTTGCTGTTGTAAGAGAAGCTTCGAAGAGGGTTCTAGGCCTTCGTCCATTTGATGTCCAGCTGATAGGTAAGTCTATCGTCTGTGTTTTGTTGTTGTTGGAATTGGAATTTGTCACTTTATATTATACATGTCGTAGCGTGGTTTTAGCTCTAGCTCGTGCTATTTGTTTTGTAATTTTGTATATATGTGTGCATAAGGGGAAAATTTATCAATATTGTTAATCGGGGTTTTGTAGGGGGCATGGTTCTTCATAAGGGAGAAATAGCTGAAATGAGGACTGGAGAAGGGAAGACCCTGGTTGCTGTTTTGCCAGCTTATTTAAATGCATTAAGTGGGAAGGGAGTTCATGTTGTTACTGTCAACGATTATCTGGCTCGGCGGGATTGTGAGTGGGTTGGTCAAGTTCCTCGCTTTCTTGGATTGAAGGTTGGCCTCATCCAGCGTATGTCTCATACTTCATTCCTGCCCCCTCCCCTTTTTTTTTTTATTCTGTGTCTATATCTTTTAAAATCTATGTTCATCCACTGTTAGTCAGTTTGGCGTTGGTTGTTTTTTAAGCTTGTTCTTGGTTTTTAATTTGGGGCTTTTTATGTTTCTTTTCTTCATCTCTTTTCATTATTAACTTTTCTTCTTTAATATGCATCATGTTTCAAACCTATTCCTTTGTTGCAGTCTAACAAATAATGGCATTTGATGGCAGAGAATATGACAAGTGAGCTAAGAAGGGAAAATTACTTATGTGACATAACGTATGTCACTAATAGTGAGCTGGGTTTTGATTACTTAAGAGACAATCTTGCCACGGAAAGTAATTCTTCCTTTACTTATGTCTTGCATTTAATATATGCTTTGTAAATAGTTCATTTGTCCTTCTAATATGACACTGAACTCCAAACTGTGGAATGTACAGAGTGTTGAGGAGCTTGTCATAAGAGGTTTCAATTACTGTATTATTGATGAGGTTGATTCAATCCTTATTGATGAAGCTAGAACTCCACTCATTATATCCGGACCTGCGGAGAAACCCAGTGATCGATATTATAAGGCTGCAAAGATAGCAGAAGCCTTTGAACGAGACATACATTACACTGTAAGTCTGCTAAACTATGTTTACATTTTGAAATTAAAGTAGTGTTAATCTCTCTGTACCTGCTCAGCTCACATTGTAGGTTTTGTCTAATAAGCAATATTATCATCTGAAGGGGAGTCTGTATTCTGTTTTGGGTTTGCAAGGGTTAGAAACTGTGTGTATTGATATCGGCTTATAATTCTTACATTAGAATATGGTAAAAAATAATCATAAAGTGGGACTGCTTAAATCATTGGTTAATATTTTTTCCCCTGATGAGAACATGAAAATGGTAAGTGAAGTTCATTTGTGATTAATATTTCTTTCCCTTAAGGGGTGATACTTGAAGAGAGTAGATCTTCATTTGCTAGGTTTGTAATACATGGACAACGTCGTCTTCCTATTCTTAAAAATGTAGAATGTGAAAATTAGGTGAAGGAGGACCTTTGACATTTTTTCGGATATATGGTCGTTTTCATGAGATTTTACATATGGATGGATAGGTTATGATGCCAATAAGCATGAAAACCAAAATAAAAAAAAGGAGGGTTTAATGTTTCTCATGTTGTAGAAGATAAAATTATCTCTTACACACACATAAAAGTGTGGGGCCATGTGAGGAAAAGAGAGAGAAAAAGAAAACATGGACCCCATCCACTTTTATGTGTGTGTAGGAGATAATTTTATCTCCTACAATATAAGAAACATTAAACCTAAAAAAATATATGTAAAATTGACTAAAAAACACAAGTATGAAAGTTTTGCATATGCATTGTGAATGGTCGATGGTTGTTGATTTTCATCAGGAGTATAACTTGTATTATCTCTGCTGATAGGAGTAGATGCTTAATTTATTAAAATTAAAGTAGATCTTTCAATCTTATTCTTCTTACTGAAAATGTCATTGCAGGTGGAAGAAAAACAAAAAACAGTTCTACTTTCTGAACAGGGTTATGAAGATGCTGAAGAAATTTTAGGGGTCAAAGATTTATATGATCCACGAGAACAGTGGGCTTCGTATGTCCTAAATGCAATAAAAGCAAAAGAACTATTTCTTGGAGATGTAAACTACATAATTCGTGGAAAAGAGGTCCTAATTGTGGATGAGTTTACTGGTCGAGTTATGCAGGTATTTCAAGATTATACTTGACTTTTTGGCAATTAACTCTTTTAACTGACAGAGGCATAGAGAATAAATATGGTAGCACCTGTAGCTGTTGCTTGGGCAGGCATTTGATTTAACTCTTATAATAACTACAGTCTCAAGTTTCTGTATATAATACCCCAAACTTAAGGATTTAATTGATTAATTTTAATTAAATAATTAAGCATGTTTTAGTGAGTAAAATTAAGTATAAAGCTTAATTAAATGAATCTGAGTCACTTGGAGTTAAAAAAGTGTACTCAGTGGAAATTAAGGGGTATAAATGGGTACAGGCAAAAGTGCCCAAAATATAAAAATAAAAATGAAAATATTCCTAGAATAGTATTCCAGACTTTTGGGTAAAGTTTGGTAATTAATGTAGTTGAATAGATAGATGAACCAATACCCACATAAGCCACTTAACATAAGTTAAGTGACCAAAGCTACAAAAAGAGCCCCATTTTCCCACCCAACCCGTCGAGCAAACAGAGGAGAAGAAGAAGAAGAAGAAGAAGAAAGGGAGGGAGAAGAAGAGAGAGAGGAGGGAGGAAACCTTGACCGTTTTGAGTGATTCAAAAGCCTAAATCGCTTAGAATCTCGCCCTCTTTCATAATCCTAGCTTAGTTTTGAGTGGGGAACATTGTGGAGAGAGATATTGCCTCTCAAAAATTCGGCCCTTTGTGAGATTTTGGGGTTTGGGGAATTTCTACCTCCATGGGAGCTTGAGGAACGCTCCTTGCTTGGTTGTGCAACCATTGGTGGATTGGGGCAAGAGGACCAAGTGGTGTGACCAACCCTTGGGGTTGATCCCATTGAGTGTTCCACCATACTCCATTGAGGAGAAATGGTTTATGAGATGTGATATGTAATTATGATAGTAATTGTATGCTCATGCATTGATACATGTTATGATTGATTGATGATTATTGGTTGATGTTTGATTGTTTAAGAGTAATTGAGGAATGGTTATAGAAGTAGCAATAATGAATGAGGTAATGGTTGAGGATTGTGATTGAGGTTGTGAGTGATAGTATTATGATGAGGATGATTGGTAGGGACTTCCCTTGGAAACAGCCCTATGTGGATCTCCATGTGGTTAGAGCCTAAGAGGAACAGCCCTATGTGGATCCCTCTTGGAGGTTCCTAGATTGAGGAAAGGACTTCCCTTGGAAACAGCCCTAGGTGGATCTCCATGTGGTAAGAGCCTAAGAGAAACAGCCCTTTGAGGATCTCTCTTGGAATAGATTGAGGAAAGGACTTCCCTTGGAAACAGCCCTATGTGGATCTCCATGTGGTAAGAGCCTAAGAGAAACAACCCTTAGTGGATCTCTCTTGGAAGTCCATGTGATGCTTGTGGATAAGAATGTGTTAAGCTATTATGATTATGTGTATATCGAAAGTGAACCTTAGGGTGGAGTGATCTCCAAGGACCTCTGGTTTACTGTGATATATTCGTATATCTCACCCCGTGTTGTGGGGCATCATTTCAGGTACTGATAGAGGTGAGGTTGATCGAGGCAAGAAGCATGAGTAGATTGTACCTGATAGCTGGACATGTTGAGTTGCATGCCATTTAGCATTGCTATATGTATATTTTGATGCCACATGATGTATTTTGGAGGACTTAGTGCATGATCATTGTAGTAGTAATGGGTATCTGATACATGGTTACTTGCTTTGATCATGTTCCTTTTGTAGTTAAGTCCTTTGGCATGTATATGAGATTTGTAATTAAGACATGATGTAATATTGTAAGTAATGAAGATATTTGTGTATGATGCTAACTGCAAGTTAAATGCATGAATGTATTTTATGTATTGGACGTGTTGAGCTGGAAAATCATATTAGGTACCTAGTTCTAAATTGGGAATTGTTGAGAAAACAAGGGTTATGCTGCCCAAATTTTAGTACAAGCCATGAGGAAAAGGGCATGCATGTCCCTTTAGATGTGTTTGTATTATGCAAGAACTAAGAACCATTTATGAAGAGGAAATTATATGATAGGTTGGGACGGTGGTGTATGTATGGAAGTTGTAGATATTTTTCTTAGCTTTCCATAGAGACCAATATTGTGTGAATTGGACATGTATAACTCTAGTTAGAGGTAAAATACTAAGAATTGGTGAAACCTTCAGAGCTTTGGCGCCTCTGGCGCCAAACTTGGCGCACATCACGCCATTTTGCTCGAAAGCTTCTGTTTCGTGGCGCAAATCGCGCCGGAGTTGGCGCAAATCGCGCCGGGATCACCAGCTGGCGCACCTGGCGCCAACCTTGGCGCCTCCAGCGCCATTTCGATGGGGAGCTTCTGTTTCGTTGGCGCCCGCCGCGCCACATCTGGCGCCGGTCGCGCCGGGATCAGCAAGATTCACGCACTCGTTTCGTAGAAAACCCATAACTTGGGCTACAGTGCTCCGATTTGAGCGCGGTTTGAACCCACGCGTAGCTAACGAAGAGATCTACAATATAGTAGAAGTTGTGAAATAAACAAGAAGTAAATTAATGGTTTAGAAATGGAGTATGAACATGATGTTAAGCTTGGTTTATCTGGTTCCGCAAGGTAATATGGTTATGATCACGCAATTGGATATTTTAAATTCGGCGTCGTTTTAAAAAGAAAAATTCATCCGGATTTTTAATTGAGCCAATGTGATTGTAACTGCGCTTAATATCATAATGCGATGTTAACAAACCGGTTCTAGAACGGGGTGTTACATTTTATGGTATCAGAGCAGTTTCGTCGGGAATAACTGTTAGCTATTGTTGAGTATGCTTAGTGTTTGATGCTTTATAGTTGTTTTAGTACTCTGTATGATTATTGCATTTGTGATCACTAAGTGTGGGCCTGATCAACTCACTTCTTTGTGTAACATGTGTAGTGACATGACGAGGAACCGAAACAACCCCGGACCATCAAACACCAATGCTCAGCCAGAACCTGTTTTGGCTGCTCTTGTGAGGCCTAGAAGTGGCCGTGGGGCAACGGGCATACAGCCTGATCCCGTGGCTGAAGCTCTTGCAGCTGTTCAGAGGGAGTTGGCTGCTAGCAGGCAAGCCAATGAGAATCTAATGAAAACAAATGAAGACTCGCGGACTGCCATGGCCGCAATGATGACTGAGCTGAGGACGTTGAGGGGTCCTAGGCCCGTGAACCGGCAACCCACTCCTCCTCCTCACACTGCTACGCCTTCTCCACCTCCTTCACAGGAAGAGGGTGGAGTGGGTAACAATGAGGGTGAAGGTAGCCATCACTCTGGAAGTCGGAGTCATCACACTGAGGTTCGTCAACCTCAAGTTGAAAATGTCGGTGATCATGAAATGGAGGAAAGGAGATTGATGGCTTTCCGGAAACATAAACCTCCTTCTTTTAAGGGAGGTTATGAGCCAATGGCGGCTGCAAAATGGCTCCAAGCTATGGAGAAGATATTTAGGGTGATGAGATGCCCTGACGCAATGAAGTTGGCTTACTCTGTTTATATGCTGGAAGAGGAAGCGAAAGATTGGTGGACAAATACCGTGCAGCCAATAGAAGCTGAAGGCCGGGAAATCACCTGGCGGTTGTTCGAGACATTGTTCTTGGATAACTATTTTCCTAGAGAGGCTAGGGAACAGAAGCAGAATGAGTACAACGATCTCAAGCAAGGGTCGATGTCTATTGACCAATACTTTGCAAAATTCAATGAGTTGGTGAAATACGCCAATTATGGGAGAGCCCTACCCACTCCAGCTGAGATGACCTCTAAGTTTCAATGGGGTCTAAATGAGAAGATGTCTCGGAAGATGTCAAATTGCGACATCCGAGAGTTTAGTAGATTCGTGAACCAATGCCGGAAGGTGGAAGAAGTTTATGGTGTGCCGAAAAGTAAGAAGTCTTCCGAGGCACAAACGTCTGGTGCTAGTGGAGCAATTGGCTCTACTTCAGAAAAGGGTAAGAAGATGGATGACAGGAATATCAAAGAAAAATTGCAAGCTAGACAGTCTGAAGAAAAGTTTAAAAGAAGCGGGAGCCAACAGAGTTGGGACAATGAAAGACCTATTGTGCCAAAGTGTGATAATTGTGGCAGGCATCACAAGGGCGTTTGTTTGATGGGCCAGAACGTATGTTTTAAGTGTGGTAGACCTGGTCACTATGCGAGGGATTGTCCCCAGATTGTGGGACGGGTTGCTCATGTGCAAGTGGTCTCTGACCCTTCAGCAGCGGCACATGTTAGCACTTCGACCCAACCCCAGCTAGAGAGGTTCCCATATTTGACGGGAGGTATGACGCATGTAGATTAATATGACATGCATAGTTTATTGAGGTTAGAGACACACATGCCTAAATTGTGGACTCAATTATGATTGTGTGATTGGTTATGTCTAGTGATTAAAGACTGAGCTATGCATAGATTGCTAAAAGATGATAAGTTGTGTGCAATGACCTTTCCATGGAAGTGGTAGTATTACCTCCATGAGGATAGTATCCTATGAGATAGAGAATTCTCATTAAAGGTCTAGTTTGAGGAGAACTTCCCTTGGAGTTAGCCTTCGGGACCTCCTTGTGGTCAGATACCTAAGAGAAACAGCCCATAGCGGATCTCTCTTGGAAGTTCCATCAGATGAGATTTTATGTATGAGGTTATTAGTAGGACCGCAGAAGGTCAGGGTTAAATATCAAGTGAATAGGTATGACCCTTGAGGAAAATGAGAGATAAAAGTGCTTGAACATATTAGTATCACCTAATTATAAAACATAGATTGAATCATGAATGAAACATTCCATCTTATGATAAGATGATGAGGAAAAGAGGAACTGATTAATAGGGTAACTTCGGGAACACAAGAAGAGTTCTCCGATACATCCATAGATGATTGAATGAGTGGTTTTGTCGATTTTGAGGACAAAATCGTTAAAAAGGTGGGGTGAATATAATACCCCAAACTTAAGCATTTAATTGATTAATTTTAATTAAATAATTAAGCATGTTTTAGTGAGTAAAATTAAGTATAAGGCTTAATTAAATGAATCTGAGTCACTTGGAGTTAAAAAAGTGTACTCAGTGGAAATTAAGGGGTATAAATGGGTACAGGCAAAAGTGCCCAAAATATAAAAATAAAAATGAAAATATTCCTAGAATAGTATTCCAGACT
>NW_026895200.1:0-145621 GCF_033153095.1 Gastrolobium bilobum | reverse complement strand
TATTTTGAATCTTTGATGATTGATGGTTTATTTTTAATATTTTCATATAGGATATATATATTTATATTTTTTTAATATATAAATCCAGGTCAGCATAGTGACCCCATGACCCCCCGGTTGAACTCGTGATCCCGTGACCCCTGACCTCGGCCGGGTCGATGGCCGGGCCGGGTTTTTAAACACTGGTTCCTATTGGGTGCAAGTGAGTTTTCAAGAGAAAGACTGATGCTGATGGCAACATCCAAACCTATAAAGCTAGGTTGGTTGCGAAGGGTTATCGTCAAAGGCAAGGAATTGACTTTGAGGAAACCTTCTCACCTGTTTCCATGATCAAATCTATTAGGATCATGCTAACGGTAGCCGCATATTATGATTATGAAATTTGGCAAATGGATGTCAAAACCGCCTTCTTGAATGGGTTCTTGAAGGAGGAAGTGTATATGACACAGCCTGAAGGTTTTGAATCCAAGAGTCAAGAGCATATGGTATGCAAACTTCAAAGGTCAATATATATGGGCTTAAGCAAGCTTCCAGGAGTTGGAATCTTCTTTTTGATGAAGTCGTTAAGGATAACAGTTTTATCAAGAATGAGGATGAACCATGTGTCTACAAGAAGGTTAGTGGGAATGCTGTTGTTTTCCTTGTGCTATATGTAGATGACATATTGCTCATTGGAAATGACATTCCCATGTTACAATTCACAAAGGTTTGGTTGTCTGAGAACTTCACCATGAAGGATATAGGAGAGGCAGCCTATATACTAGGTATTAAGATTTATAGAGATAGATCCAAGAGGTTGCTGGGATTGTCCCAATCCACGTACATAGACAAGATGCTAAAGAGGTTTAACATGGATGGGTCGAAAAGAGGTTTTCTTCCTGTCAGTCATGACATTCATCTCTCAAAGTCTATGTATCCTAAGACACCTGTCGAAAGGGAACGCATGGAGAGAATTCCATATGCATCAGCAATTGGATCCATCATGTACGCCATGCTATGTACTAGACCAGACGTCTCTTATGCTTTAAGCATTACGAGCCGATACCAGTCTGACCCTGGTGAGAGTCACTGGACGGCCGTGAAGACAATCCTTAAGTACTTGAGAAGGACTAAGGATTTGTTTCTGGTTTATGGTGGCAATAATGAGCTGAAAGTGAAGGGGTTCACTGATGCTAACTTCCAGAGTGATAAAGACGACTGTAAATCTCAGTCATGCTTTATATACACCTTAAATGGTGGAGCTGTTTCTTGGAAGAGTTCCAAGCAAGAGACCACGACAGACTCTACTACTGAGGCAAAATACTTAGCGGCTTCAAAAGTGACTAAAAAGGCAGTTTGAATCAAGAAGTTTGTTGCAGAACTTGGAGTGGTTCCGAGCATTGTTGATCCAATACCTTTGAATTGTGACAACACTGGTGCTATAGCCCAGGGCAAGGAACCCCGGTCTCATCAAAGGTCCAAGCATGTGCTCTGAAAGTATCACCTCATCCGAGAGATTATGAAAGACTGGAGATAAAGATGTACTACATCCCCACTGATGATAATTTGGCCGATTCTCTGATGAAGGGTCTCTCTCAGAGAAAACATGATGGTTATTATGAGTATTTAGGTTTCACACGTCGACCTGATTAGCTCTAGGCCAAGTAGGAGATTTTTAGTATATAGGTGTCCTAGAGACAATCTGTTTTATCAGATGAACACCTTTTTCTATTTAGTATTTCATGATTAATAAATATGAGCAAACTTTATCTATATCATATTTATGTCTCGCCAATATTTTATTGTTAATATGTGTTTAAAGATAAAGACCTTAGGAATAGAACAGGTGTTCACTCGGGGATCTATGATAGGGATCATGATCATGAGGACTCGAGGACACTGGATGTCTATTACCTAAAATATGTTCCTGGTCTTGAATTACCAAGAAAGGGTATTGGTGATTTCAATAAGACTAGTACGACATCATCTACTTGTATGGAGATAAAAGGTAGGGACCTCATGGAATGCAGGCATGGTGATGCCTTAGCTGATGTCGTGGGGTGGATCTGTTGGAGAACAGATAGCACTAAACTGACCCGCTTAGAGACTCCACAAGGATTCATTATCGAGAGTATAATTGGATTTGTAAAGTCTATGAACGTTTGGTAGTGCGGATCGTCCTAGACTTAAGGATGTCATCGAATACTATGTCCTAGAGTTATACTTTGACTGTACAACTCTATCCGCCTGAAAATGGGGAGAACAATGTACTCTTGGGTATAACTCGAATACATAAGTATAGATGGACATGCCGAAAGGACTCACAATCCCCTATAAGGGATTAGTCATTCACAAAGACCGGTAGGGCTGAGATGACTTCTAGTTGACTCGGGAATCTATGCATAGTAAGAGATCATGAAGAGTCATGATCTGTCTTAGAGTCAATAGAAGAAGATTCTTAGTTCCTGTGAAATATTACATTTAGTCAATAAAGAGAGATGATACTTTATCCTTGCTCTCAACTAAATGTGAATGACGATGTGAGGGATAATGCTGGCACAGTATCCAAATCATAAAGGTAGATCACTTGATCAACTCAATTAGTTCTGGGGCTAGAGAATTGCTAGTGTATCATGTAGTCATTAAATGAATTGGGCCTTTTGAAGGAGTTTAACTGGTTCAAGTTTATTTATGTCAGTAACTAATTGGGCCTAATGGGTCACACACAAAGGTTATTCCTTATTGCAAGTTATAGCAAGTTTGGACCAATAATGAGTTATTGGGCTTTGTCAAGACTACGAGTCAATTTGGGTTGGAATAGGGACTCCAAGCCCACTTGATCCATGCGCCCTTTTGGGGCATTAGTGGTGAAAGAGTTTTCTCCACTAATGGGCCCAAATATGATGATAGGTTGAAGAGGCCTTGGAGCATGAATCCTAGTAAGTCAAAGAGTTGACTTGACTAAAATAAGGTTTGGGCAAATTTAAAATTTGAATTTTGAAATTTGAATTTTTGAAATTTGAAATTTGAATTTGAAATTTGAATTTCGAATTCGAATTACGAACTGGGATAAGATTGAATTTATATTTGAGTTTAAATTTCAAATTGGAATTTGAAATTTGAATTTTAAATTCTATGAGGTTAGGTTGTTGAGAATAATTACCTCCTCACTTTCTAGGATGTAATGGTGGCTAAAGGTTCAGCCGCTATCCACTTGGTAAAGTAGTCTATGGCGACAATCAACCATTGGACCCGGCCAGCCGCCATGGGAAAAGGACCCAGAATGTCGATTCCTCACTTGTATTTGAATTTGGAATAGAGATTGGATGAAGATTCTCTCAACTACTCTTTCATTTGAATTTGGAATTTAAATGAATACTGTTGCAACAAAATTTCTGAGGAAAGGGACGCCTAATTAAAGGGAGAAAATCAAGGAAAGTCCCTCTCATCATTCAATGTGTGCGCCTAATTAAAGGAGGCTGATGTGGGGCGTCTAATTAAAAGGAGAGAATCAAGGAAAGTCCCTCTCATCTTTAATTTGTTCGCCTAATCAAAGGGGGGCTGATGTGGTTGATCAGATTATATAAAAAACCTGATGCTACATCTCTCCAGAAAAAAAAGTGATTCTAAAGCTCCAACCTTTCCTCTTCTCTCTCTTGTTGCACCATCACCTAGCCTCAAGACACCGTTACAGTCTTGATAAAAATAATCCAAACACTTGGTAGCCTCTTCCTTGCATGCGCCTAGCCAGCCACCGAGGATAAAGAGGGATCAAGGAGAAAGAGTTCTCGCTAGCAAGAAGGAGATAACCGTGTGGATCACCGTTGGAGGGCGTCATCCTTTTGCGCCTACAAGTAAAAAGGTAATTATGAAACCCTATATCGTTTCAACGTAAAGTATTCATACATGGGGTGTATAGATGGTCTATGCTTCCGTTGCGAAAATTTTTGTTTTTCCACCCATGTATCTGCTCCATAGTTTGACTATGGTGCTGCTTTCGAACCATCACGGTAGTCTTCCTGATCTCTTTCTTCAGGCTGCCATATATGAGAGGTACTGCATCAAAAGGAATGTTCTTCATGATGCAGTAGAGTTGTACCTGTAATGCCTACTTGACAGTGGCATCATGAGTAGAGGAGGTGGGGTTGGTGTTAGCAAAAAGAGACCAAAATCTGCCTCGTCCTTCAGACTGCCCTTGCAGAGGGCTACTTTTGCATAAACAGGATCACCAATGGTGATCAAGTTCTTCACGTCCAGTGTGAACCCTGGGACTTCTTTGCTATCAATGTACCCTTGGTACAGGCAGTTGGAAAAGGTTGGGAGGTGGAGTACTTCCTTGATGGCTGTAGGGGAACATGATACTTTATATCCCCTCACAGTCACCTCATCAGTGGTGTACCCCTCAGGCAACCTCTTTGTGTGATACATGAACTCAGCCACCAAGGCAGTGTTGAGTTCTCGTACGTCTGTGGCAAACAACGTCCACCTGAGTTTGGTTAAAGCCCTCTTCACGAATGATGGAGGAGGAGCCTTGTCTTGCAAGAAGATGTTCCATTCTGGGTAGAGAGATACAACTTCTTCAGTGATTTCAGGTGCTTGGTCGCGGCTGGCCACATGGGTAACAATTACTGAAAGTCTAGTCATGGTTATGGAAGAAGAAGAAGTTAGGGCAAAATGCAGGAGCAGGGTTTAAATAGAAGCAAAAGTTTCTAAGTTAGCAGAAAATAGTAGGGCTTTGAAGGAGAAAGGAGATGAGTTTAAATACGCATGGAGAGGAGGGAAAATGAGGATTTTTTTTCAAGACGTGGAGGTTAAAGACAGGAAGTTGAGGAGGTAGTGGAAGGGGAACGTTATAGAACGAGTGGTTAGGGTTAGTGGTATTCAACTGCTACTGACGGTGGTAAGGAGGTGGAACGGTTTAGGTTAGAAACATGGGAGAGAGGGAAATAGGGTAGGAGCAGTTGCATTAATGGCAGAGGAGACAATTGCTTTTTCAGGGCATGTTTTCAAAATCTACAATGAGTGGAGATTTGATAACGGCTGCGTATATGTAAGTGACTCAGCAGGGACATGTGTCCTTGTCACTCTTATCTCCTAAACCAGGGAACGTTCCCTTTGTCTTTTACCTATATTCTTTAAAAATAATATACTAATACCCTAAAAAAAATTGCAAACCTACTAAACAAAAGAAACAGGAAATATAAATTGCACTATAAAGAAGTACTACCTTATTTATTAATAGTAATATATATAACCTTATTTATTAATAGTAATATATATAAATTATTATTTTTTTTTTATATGGGAATATGTGGTTATTGAACCACCCCAAAACTACGTTCCTGGAACGTAACGTATTTTACTTATTTGGAATTGGAGTTGAACATCAGACGTTCCCTCTATTTTTGGGAGCTGTGTGGTTAACTTTAACCACCCCAAAACTTTGCTCTTGTTAAATGGAAAAGGTATCCACTCGGCTGCCTCCCAGTCAGCGCTTAGTTTAATGTCCTTAGCCAGACATGTTACTCACCTCTTAAGTTTCTGGGGAACATTTTGAGGGAACTTCGGTGTCCTCTGGCAATTTTCCCGGTATCCTGGTGTTGAGGCTAGCAGCTATCTGTCCTAGGTGGGATTCAGTATTTCTGACCACAGCATCATTTCTGGTGACATATTCTTTGACATAATTCTCCAAGGTGTTGATGCGTTGGTCATCTCTGGGGAACGGAACATAATTGGTTCTTCTCTGTGGTTCATATGCTCCATTTCTGCTGCCTTGTTGATATTGCTGCTGCTAATTGTTGTATGGTCTTTGGTTTGTGGGTGGTCTCCATTGAGGATTATGGTTCTGATCTTTCACTATGGTTCCTCTAGGATCTTGAATATTGTTGCTTCCTGCTTGCTGATTGTCTCAAGACTGGGTGAAGTTTCTTTTCCCAATATTTTCTACATAACACACTAACGTTGTGGATGGGCAATCTGTTGAATCATGGAGATCACCACAGGCTGAGCATGGTTCACTCTCAGTTGCTGTGAGTTGTAAGACTTCCATCTTTGGGTGTTCTTGATCAGCTTTCAGATTCTTCACCTCATTCATCAATGTAGCCAGTTGGGACTCCATGGTAGTTTGTTTGTCTATTTCTAGCATGCCTGGCTTCCTTACTGGGCTCACCCTGTCTACTGGCTATTGGAGACATCTTTCTGCATTGCCTTCTATGATTTCGTACCTGGATTCAAGAGTTCCTGTAAAGAAATATCCTCCTGCAGCGAAGTCTAAATGTGATTGAGAAGTATGATCAATCCCTTTATAAAAAGACTGTAAAATTTCCCAACTTTCCACCCCATGGTTTGGACATTTTCTGATGATGTCTTTATATCTCTCCCAAGCTTCATAGAGATTTTCTCCATAAAACATTCTAAAACTAGACAACTCTGCTCTAACATCAGCTTGGCGAGACGTAGGGAGAAATCTTTCTATGAACTTATTAGAAAGTTCCTCCCAAGAATGTATGGAACCAGGGGTGAGGGTTTTCATCCATGTTTTTGCTTTTGAGCCCAAGGAACGAGGAAACAACCTCATTCTCATACTTTCCTCTGTTACACCCTCAGTTCTAAAATTATCACAGATATCTTGGAAGTTTGTGAGGTGTGTGTAGGGATCTTCTGCAGGGAGTCAATTGAAGACTCCAGCTTCCCTAATCATGTGAAACATAATGGGTTTGAGTTCAAAGTTAAGGGCTAATGGGGGCAGGATTACCCCTCCTTTTGGTCTGTTCCAGAAAGGAGCAGCCAAAGCTCTGAAGTTCTGTTCAGGAGGAATTTCATCATAATTATTGTTATAATCAGCCATATTTTCACAAATATTTTCCCTGAGATCTCTTCTTTTCCTATGTAAAGTACATTCTGGTTTAGGGTCAAAGAAGAACTCAGGTATTTCAGTGGAGTGGTGAGAATCTGTTTCAGACTCTTCACTCATAAACCATAAAATACAAATAATATGAACATCAGAATATGTGACAAAATAAATTAAATATGAAAATGAAATATACAGAGTATGTACTTAAAACAGTAATAAGGACAAAATTTAGTGTTTCTATCCCCGGCAAAAGCGCCAAAAACTTGTTGGGTGAAAAATATATTATGATGAAGAACGTTCTAGTTCAGTAAGAGAAAACACTTGTGTTCTCTCAACTTCAACCCAAGTGCGCAAGTGCACGCATCAAGTAATAAAGGGACTATTAGTGTCCAGATTATCGTTCCCACGAGGATAGAACTCTAATTAACGCCTTAAACTATTTTAAGAAGAGTGAAAATGAAAAGAAATTATAGTAATTGACCTGTTTGGTCAAACGTTTCCAACTGTCTTGACAACGTTCCTCAAGGACAGTAGGTTCAATCTGACAGAAACAGTTCATAGTTTCGTTATGTATGATACCCTTCTTGTTGAGAGAAGGAACAACAATATTCATGAGAGATTTATAGGTACAAGATTGAATAAAGAAAAAAAATAACAATAGTAATAACAGTAATTAAGAGACAACAGTGTGGATGGTTTGAAACAGTTTTAACACAAGGAACGTGTAACGACTCAAAATTTAAAGATTAAAACAATGGAGTCGCCATCAATTTTATTTACTTTGGAAAAATTGGAAAACCTTTTATTGCAAATCGGTCTTTAAAATTATAGACCAAAGGTTCGAGAGTCTAATTATGCGCAAGGAAGGGTGGAAACTTAATCTCATTGCACCCCTGACACATCCGTTTAAAAACGGTTACCTTAATTTAATTGTGCGAATTATTAATAGTCTTTAAAAATATTTGTTTTATCCCTTAAAATAAATATGATTATTTAAGAAGAATGAAGACTAAAATATTAAAATTTTATTTTTAGCTTGACGGAAAGAGTTTCGCTCCGACGTATCCTCCGGTGCAGTGAAGAATTCAAAGCTACGTCGTTCTTTTTGTTTGCGTACTGATTATTGATTTAAATTTAAAAGTTTTAGATTACCAAGCTGTCACAACTAAAATAATCTGAAATGATAATTGCAGGATTAACAAGCTGTCTCAACTCAGCTAATCCTTTTATTATGAAAAATTAGTAAATTTTAGTTTAGCTTGACAGAAAGAGTTTCACTTTGACGTATCCCCGGATGCAGTGAGAAATTCAAAGCTACGTCGTTCTTTAGAAAATGTTTATGTGCGTTGGTTGATTTTTTTTAAAAATAGTTTGAAAGAATTTTACTTTACGGAATTCATTAAGTTTCGGGAAATCTCAAGTCACGAGGCTGTCACAGCCAAAATGACCCAAAATAAAATACGCGAGACCGACAAGCCGTCACGGCCAAATCATCTTTATATGATAGAATAATTTTGACATTACATGTTTTGTTATTACAGAGTTAGCGATAAAATAAATTTTAGATTATCAAGCTGTCACAACAAAAATGATTCCGAATATGCTCAAAGTTGACAAACAGTCAAGGCTAAGTTACCTATTTTAAAAAATATATATTATTGTTTTCATTACTATAAATTTTACGATGAATTTAAATAGGTATTGAGTCACCAAGCCGTCACGACTAAAATGAACCAAAACAAAATATTCATGGTTAACAAATTGTAACGCCCGGCCGCTTGAAGAATCAATGACTATCCCCACATACTAACACGAGACTTTTCAGTGTGCTTTTTCCTCACTCGCACACTTTCTGAGAAAACTTTCCAGGAAGTCACCCATCCCAGAATTGCTCCAAGTCAAGCACGCTTAACTACGGAGTTCTTCCGTTCTGGGCTACCGAAAAGAAGGTGCATCTTATTAGTATAGGTAGCACCAATTAATTCTTATAAACTCTCTCAAACTGTGCAGTCTCACACCTGCACAATCTTTGGAATCCCTCTCTTTCGGGTGTCGATTCGATTCATTCATACATGTAACCCCCCGCTGGAAGCCTGTCAGGAGCTGCTCCTTGTTCGTGCCTCTTTGCAGATCACTCCCCGCCCTCGTTAGCGCTCGAGATGTTACACAAAATGTCTCGGTTAAATTACCCCTTAAATAAATTAATATTACTATTAAAAAATTTAATGATTAATATTAAAAACCGAAGAATAACCCAAACCCTATCCTCTATTTTGAAAAAAACACAAAAAAAAAACAATGAGATTTGAAATTTATGAGAAACTAATCGTTGCATCAAAAATTATTATTATTTATTATAAGTAAATTTTGACTAAGAAAACAAAATCTAAAGCTATCTCGGGTCCAGCAAAAGCAAATATCTAAACTTCATATCCAATCTAAGAAATCATGCATTGGTGTATTACGACCATCAGCGCTTAAATTCTGGAGGATTAAAGCCTATGGAACAATTGTAATTCTATTTTTTTATTTTGCTAAAACTTAACACCTGTTAGATTCTAACCATTTTAGTATTATTATTATTATTATTTTCTTTATATTTTTGATTTTTTTATTATTCTCTCATTTCTGTTTTTTGGGAACCTTTTATTTAAAGTTTTAACCATAATATTAATGTTAGGAATAGACCTAACAAGAGAGGAACAGAGAGAATAAGAAAACAAAAAACCAAACAATCAATTGTATATTCTGAGTACACAGCGGAAGACTTGATTTTATTAAATATGAAATCGTCTTATAAAAATGTGAGTTAACTTTTTCCAAAAAGTTTTCTAAAAATATTTCCAAAAACATTCACATGAGATATTATATTAGCATAATTCTAAACCATACATCTACTAACTAATTCCATTAGCCATTGTTAGTGGCCATTGACCAACCGGATATGACAACAAGTGTCATTCCTGAAAGAGTCTCACTGACAGCATAACAGTTGTTTAACGGATATTTAGGAGATAAGAATCTCACTCAATATCACAAGCCTAATAGATATAGTTTATATAATCAGTCATCTCACAAGTCCTATACGGACTATGATCCCCTCAATGGGTCAATACATACATAAAGGGCTCCATGCCCAAAACTCAAAACATCAAGTACATCATATTCATGTCATCATCACATACATCTAAATAAATCTGTTGCAATTACATCATTCTCCCGTAAGCTCGTCAAATACAAGTTATGAGCAATTATTACACAATTAAACATGGATTCAAAATAACATAACTTTAAACATGGTCTCAAAATAACATAACTCTAGCATGTTAAAACACTATACATGCTATCAAATAGAATATGCAAAACTAGCACTCCACTAGCCACGTGCCTAGTCCTTGCCCATGGAGGGCTAACCACTATGATAGGTACCTGAAATGATGTCTCCAAGAAGGGGTGAGATAACAATAATCTCAGTAAGCTCAATATTTATAGAAAATCCTCTATTCCCTTGAACTCACTTCCTGCATGACAAGTCAAGCCCAACACAAGTATAAATCATTAATTACATAATTACATATTTTAGCTCATATAGAAGTGTTATCTTACAACATAAATAACTGTGATTTAAGCACTTCAATTATCTTATAACCAAACTCTAGGGAAACTAAGATAACTTAGATTATTTTCAACTTATCCTAGTCATACACATCCTTAATGGCCGAAACATACCTTAGGTAAACCCTAGGTTGGAATTTCAAACAACTCACTCAATCAAGTGCTAATTCGTCTCTTAACTTGTCCTCTAAGTATAGTAGCACCATTAGGGTTTTTAACTTGTCTTTTTAAACACTTTCTTTGTTTAATTAAGTCCTTCAAATCATTAGTCCATCAGGATGCCATCTTTATTATTTTTAACCATCAAACCCTAATTTATAATGATATGGTCGAATTCTTATAGGTGGGTTTTAGGGTTCTTAGTTCATCTTCTTCAAGAAATTCACACATTAACACAAAGGTGACACTTTTTCCTTACAAGTCTTCATCTTTTTAGTGTTTAGGACACCTACTAACACTTTTAGACACTAAGACTCCATTTTTAATAAATTACAATATCATCATCATAAACTCTTCAAGGCCAAATTGAAAAGTGGAGGGGAGAAGGGTTTTTAGTCATCTTTTTCATGGACTCATGTCCTTTGATACACGGACACGACAATTTTTGAAAAAATTACGTGTCGGACACCGACATGTTCCACACGCGTCCGACACGCAGTCAACTTTTTGGGACACGTTGACTATTTTGATACGCGATTTTGACCGAGTCCGACACGTAGTCAAAGTTTTTGGACACGTTTGACATTTTCATAAAAAAATTATAATTTAAAAAAAAGTAAAAGACATTTAATAAAAATTAAAATTTAGAACCCAATCTCTTTCTTCACGCTGATATCCCCCCTCTAACGCGCTGCAAATTCGTCTCTTTCTTCCTCGGCTCGTCTATTGCTTGGCTGTTCTATTCTTCTTCTGCGTCAGATGCCCTCTTCTTGCTTCTTCAGTTAGTTCCTTCTGTACATGCTAGGTGAGTTGGTTGTGGGTTGTCTTATTATTGTTCAAGCAGGAAAGCATCTATTTCTATGATAATCTTTACTTTTTAATTTGAAATATGTTCTGAATTATTTTTTGTCTTTAATTTTTATATTAACAAATTGACCACCATCATTTTACATACTGTTGAGTGATTCGATCTTTCTTCACCTTATCTATCAAGTTGGGGGTGCATTTTTCAACGTTGAATGCAGGAGCTAGTCATTAGGCGCAATATTTCATATATTAGGTGGTTAGTGTGGGCCCTATTGTATTAGGACTCTGCGTGAATGCATACTATATGCTAGGCTTCAGTTTTGAAACAGAATGATCTTGTTTTATAGGATGGGAGGATATGAACTTGGCCAGCAAAATGCTTTTATTGTTTTTCCTTTATATTTATTTATAAAATTTGAATATTTGATTGATTATATAATTTTTTGAGAGTTATATATGTATTAAATATAAATTATACTATATATATTAAAATATTATTTAATATCAAAACGTGCCCTAACGTGTCGGAATATGACATTTTTTAAGATTTACATGTCAGAGTGTCGTGGCGTGTCGTGTCCCGTGTCCCATGTCAGTGTCCATGCATCATTGCTCGTGTTTTACTTCTTCAAGATGGCTCTTTTAGCTCAAGATCCAACATTTTTCCACCAAGAATGCTTCTTTTCCACCAAGAGCCCACCTTCATAAGATATTCAACGATTTAAAACAAAGAACACAACTTTAAAAGATTAAATGTAGAGTTTTTCAAGAAGAAAATTCAAGAAACTTACACTAGAAACTCAAAGGATGACCAAAGGAGGTGTGTTCTTCAACAAGGAGCTTCAACCACCAATTTTTCTGCCAAAAAATGAAAGAAAATGCAGCTGCTGTTTGGTGAAGTTCAGCCACAAAAATGAAGGGTTCAAGTGTTAAGAACACAAGCTTTCACAAGTTCAAAGGCTAACAAACAAGATTTGTGAAGAGTGTTTTGGATTTTGAGGGAGTTTGAGTGATGGAATCTTAGAGAGAAGGATGATTTTTTTTGAAAAACTCCAAGCTTAGAGAGAGGAAGTGGGAGGTTGAATGGGGGGAAGGAAGAGGGGTCCTTATGTTTTTAGGGTTTTGTCATGTCACTTAAGTGACTTTTTGTCAGTTAGTGACACCGGGGGTAATTTTTTTTGAACTGTTATCAGATTTTTACCTAGAAATCCCAGAGATCCCAACTTTAAGTAATTAATATTAAGTTTGTTTAATTATCATGTTTCTATCTCAAAAGTCTAATTAGTATCTCACAGATACGCTTACTGTTGTTTAACTATATTGTAGTCCTTATTGGTATCCTTAACTGTACCCAGATTTCATACATTTCTTAACTTTACATCTTTGGTCTAATTATGACTTGTTTGGCACATATTGGGCTTATATTCTCTTTTCTCATCTTTTTCTCATTTCAGAATTCTACCGGCTACTGCCACAGCAGTACAAAATACTTGGTAAAAGTGACTTTATCATAATACGTATGAGCCGGGAAACTCTCAAGTACGGTTCTAAGGAAAGGAATTGACTCACCTATTCCGACCGCGGAGAACAGGCCATTCGACAAGGAGATTCTGAAATTGCCGAGTCTTGGTTTGATCAAGCTGCTGAATATTGGAAACAAGCTATAGCTCTCACTCCCGGTAATTAAACAAAGTGACTTAGACAAATCTTTTTTGTCGATAACCTCAGAACAATCAATCGAATATTGATTAATACGTAATCGATCGAACACTACAATGTGGTTGTCAAAATTCATAGAATTGAATTCTAAGCTCATCTATGATACTTATATCATTAAAATAATTCTCTGACTCAAATTCACCTGATTAGGGATATTCTACTTTGTGTTACTGCATCAACAGTCAAAATTAACTAGCAGAAATCCACCTGTTTAGAATACCAACAATATAGATATCAAAATTCATATAATTTCATCCCCATCTCATTAATGACCCTTAGGTCCTTATAATAACTCACTAATTTTGAATTATCTAAATTAGGGTTATTATATGTCACTTTTGAAATTTTAATGGTATGATTAGTTAGAGGGTGATTTGTATTCGAGTCCCTTTTGTTAAACATGCTTGGGATTGGTTCCTGTAAAAGGAAAAATTATGAAATTGCCATTTAGAACACTTTGACAAATTGAACTCAAAATCAAGTGTAGGTGTCTTGTATGTGTAGTATTTGAAATTGAATGTGATAGATTAGTTATGTACTAATTGTCTTCAAATCTTGGAACTAGGTTGTGACCTTGTGAGAGATCGTGATTGTGACTTTGTGGACACGGGATTTGTTGGAGGACATTGCTTGTCAGGTAAGCTTTTGATCCTTGGGGTTAATCCCCCATTTGTTCCACCAGATTCCGAGGGAGGACGATATTTTTATATGGTATGTGGATATGAACTATTATATGTTGCATGTATATGTATGTACATTTGTGTACCACACAAGACGGTATTTCCTTGTGTGAGGCATAAGATGGTGTTTCCTTATGTATAGTATGAGATGATGTTTCCTCATACGGTATGTTGCAAGCCAATGTTTCCTTGTGTAATGCATATTTGTTATATTCTCTGGCCAGTAGGATTTATTATTTGCATACTACATTGTCATACATATTCTGATGCATGCATAGATATTTTATGTATTGTGATTAGGGGTGGAGGAGCCTTTCAAGGATTCCTAGCTTACTGAGGTAATTATATTATCTCACCCCGCATTATGTGGATTACCATTTCAGGTATAGGAGCTGATGGTGCTGAGGCATCGTGTGGCAAGAAGTCGGACGAGAAATATTACCTGACCTGATAGTCAGGATTAGCTTGTTATTTTGATATATACTTGACAGGGTCCTATTTTGGATATGTATATATACCATGTTATTCTTATGGTGAGCATGAGTAGTGTTTATGCCATGTCAAATATTCTGTATATGCTGTTAGTGATGCATGCTCAGGTCTATGTTACTTATTTAATTGCATCTCTTTCGTTTATCTGATGTAATTATATAAGTAACATTATGGACATTATTTAGAGACAATATGATTATGAGATTGTCTAGGTCAGTGATGGCTGGGCAATATGTTTTATCTATGTTGTGGTATGTCTGGATTATATTAAATTGTTAATCAGGTTGAAATTATTATGGTGGGAAATGTCCCCAGTGGTTCAAAATACAAACGAAATGTTGTCCATTTTATTTTGGCCATAGAACTGAAAAAGTTTGCAACACATAAGGAAAAAGAGAAAATTTATTCAGTTAGCTTCCATATTAATTAAGTTGAGCATATTGCGTTTATTATCATATGAATGTTAATTAACCGGCTGCAGACAGGGCGTTACAATTTTATTTAACTAAAAATGGAATTTATTAAATAATAATACTTTAATTGTTAAGATATTAGTTGACGAAAGAAAATATAGAAAGATCATAACATAACACTTGGAAAGTGTAACAATATTATCAGTTGTTGTTATCCTATATTTTTCCATAGAGATTAGGTCGTGTTATATATGGCTTCAAGAATAAATAGGGGACATGATTACACCTCAATACTCTAACAGCTCATTGTACACCAGTATTGTTAACATTAATTATTATATTAAGCGCAATTACAATCATAGCAGTTCATTTAAATATGCGAGTAAAATTTTTCCTTTTCTTTACGTAAGCGTTTAAAAACAATAGTAAAACGTAATGACATAAGTTGTGATCATAACTGAAATATAAATGCGGAACAAATAAAATAAATGCCTAACTATCATATATTACTTATTTTAAGTCACTAAGGGGTTCCCATAAATCCACTTAGCATAAATCTCACTTTTACAGTTTTTCTATAACTGAACACGCTTCAGTTTTTTGGACACTGTGCGAAATATCCATTCTACAAACATCTCATCTTTTAGTATGTTATTCTAGACTCAATTACTTTTAGTATATTGTTGGATGTGAACTGTTGGTTGCTTAGATGTTCTTTTAGGGACGTTCCCTTTACTTAGTCCATCAAGAGAAAATGCATTCGTTCTCTTGCTATCAACCCAGTTGCGCAAGTGCACGCATCAAGTAATAAATGAGATTATTAATGCCCAGATTATCGTTCCCACGAGATAGAACTCTAAATAATACCTTAAATTGTGTTACAAATAATTAATATGAAAAGAAAAGACAGTATTTGAAATGTTTGCTCATTCGTTCAATACAATCTTGAAAACATTTCTCCAAGATAGTAAGTTCAGTCTGACTCCAAACAACTCCTCGCATCGTTATATACCAAATCCTTCTTGGTGTGAGAAGGAACGACAAGATTCATTGCAGTTTTGATTTTATAGTCACAAGATTTATGAAATAAAATAACTACAAGATAACAATATTTAAGAGACAACAAAATGGATGGATAAAAATAGTTTTTAACACAAGGAACGGATCCACTGTTCCATTTTTAAATGGCTATATTCTCAACTTAAGACTTAACCCTTCTGAATTTGTTTAGGTCTTTTCACTGCCAACGCTGATTCCTTAGCTCATTGACTTTAATGGCTCACAAGTTTTCATATTCCTATGGCTCCTTTAACTCTAACAGTTACTAAGTTCAGAAACTTCAGTAAACGGGGTGGTTCCTTATGCCTAAGGCAACGAGTAGCGTTATTTTCACAACATTACATTCCTCCTCTGATTAAGTTGTCTGAAATCCCTTCTATAACACCTTATATTTCTAAAACATATATTTATATATTAAATGTGGATTAAAGGGAAGTATGAGTGAAAATCTTGAAATTAGGGTTAAAATACAAAGGAAGGGTAAAACAGTAATTCACCAAACACGTAACCCTAGGAGAGTAAAATTGAGTAAGAGGTCTCAAAATGGAAAATTAACCCTGGAAATGGATTGAGAACGAAAAATTGATTGGTTAGGCAAGTTTCTGAAAATTTGGTGAATACTATTTTTTCCGGGTAAAAATATTGCGGTAGAGTTGCACCGTTAAGCGTGTCGAATGAATTTTGAGCTCTAGGTTTGAATATAAATTATAAATGGTACATAGGACTAGGAAATATGATTTCTGGTGAAAATTGATGGAAATTAGAGTGTTTAGGGAAGCGTGCCCACAATGCGCATAACAACTTAAAACTGTGATTTCTCCGAACGATCGAAAAACTCCGGATTCATCTGATCAAGGACAATTAAAGGACAATGGTTAATGTTAAAAATTAGAGTTTCTAAATGCTTTAAGAAATTATGGACGTTTAGCGAAATAGGCAGGAGATTTGAATTAATTTGAATCATGTGAGGTGGCGGTGAGACCCACCCTACTTAAGTGACAATATGACAACACCTCCATGGCACTATTCACTCATCCCTTTCCCTCTTCTCTCTCCAAAACCAGTGCCCCCCACCATTGAAGACCAAGTTTTGTTTCAAAAGTTCAATCCCTCCTAACTCACTCATACTTGTTGGTTCGAAATTGTGCACCATAGTCATACTATGGAGCGCATACATGGTGGAAAAACAAAAATTTTGGGTGCGGAAGCATAGACCATCTATACACCTTATGTATGAATGCTTTACGTTGAAACGATATGGGGTTTCAGAATTACCTTTTCACTTGTAGCGCAAAAAGATGACGCCCTCATACGGTGATCCACACGGTTATCTCCTTCTTGCTAGCGAGAACTCTTTCTCCTTGATCCCTCCTTATCCTCGGTGGCTGGCTAGGCGCATGCAAGGAAGAGGCTACCAAGTGTTTGCATTATTTTTCTCAAGACTGTAATGATGTCTTGAAGTTAAGTGAGGGTGCAAAGTGTAACAGCCCGTTGTACACCGGTATTGTTAACATTAATTATGATATTAAGCGCAGTTACAATCACAACAATTCATTTATAAAAATGCGAATAAACTTTGTCCGTTATTACGCGAGTATTTAAAACAATAAAAATCGTAATAATTAATAGTTGTGACCATAACTGTAAACTCTTGCGGAATACTTGTTTAAACTATTTTTATATGTTATTTTACTCAATACAAGAAACTAAGGGGTTCCCATAAACCCACTTAGCTAATTTATCGATTTTACGTTTTCCACTCATCCGAACATGGTTCTGTTATTATTTTTATGCGGACACACCGCACAAAACCTGTAACACCCTCCCTTGTATGCATCCAAGAGAGTTGTTTGCTAAGCGGGATTAGAGTTCTTTCGTCCTATTTTAAATACTGAAAAAAATAACTTTGATATTGCCAATTAAAAATTGAGTTGAAATCGAGTTACTTAACAAAAATCAGAGTATACTTTCAAAAAATTTCTTAACTTGCTATAAATATTAATTTCCTGGTAGACCTTGCTGTCTTTAAAAATTCGTATAAAATCAGTTTTGACGATTCACTAAAATCTTCCATATAATTTGGAAAGAGAACGTTTGGGGCTTCGCGTGCATATAAAATAATAGTAAATCGGAGTTCGTTTTCCCTCAAAACATAACTCGCAAAGTGCTCGCAAGGATGTTTGAAATTCAGCACTTAATAAAACGTCAAAAATTGTTTTCACAAAACGTTTCTAGAAATTGTTCCCAAAATACCAACTAATCATAAAAGTCTTAAAAATAGTAATAAAATCATAATCCAACAGTAATCTAAACTTCTCCAATTAATACAGTCATCCATCAAATAAGCAGCAACAGCAAAAATTCCAAACAGCAGCACACACAACAAATATCCATAAAATCATGTCTTCATATGCTCTTCCGTCCTCCTGCCATTTTATAAAAATAGCAGCCCAAAGGGGTGAGAAAAATCCCAGTAGTGTGATAGCAAAACCAATAATGCAACAGTGTTAAACTAAGCACAAAATTATAAACAGTCGCATCAACATTTCCTTTTCCTGATAATTCTTAACATTTCATAGTGCGTATATAACGCCATCATAAAGTACGTCATAGCACCGTCGTGCACGTACAACATACACAGTGGATATTCCATAATGGCTCCCTCAAAGATGAATTCCAACTGTGGCCTATGCGGACGGAAGCCAAGTGTCCCATACCCTAGTACCGAAGGGATGCCTATATGATGCGTGCTCAAACGAATGCATATTTATATAGATATTATTATTAGCCGATGCAACATGAAATTTATGCACGTAAGCCATGCTATGCTTTCACACGCCAACAAAAAAGCAGATGCGGTATAATGTAATTGTCCATGACTAAATCATCAGTTTCATAACATATTCTTCAAGCTACCATATAACAGTTTTACCTCATAACAAAATTACCATCAAGACATAGGTAGAATACTTTCATCATAAATGGCAGAAGAATTATTAGGCACATGTGGCAACATGTCACAATTTTATGCACTAGTCAACAGTCACATTAGGTAATACCACCTAACACTTACCTTACACGTCACAATCAATTTACCAGGCAGCAACGAAAGATCTACTAACTCACGGGAAAATGCGCACCTAATATACATTACAACAAAATCAGAATACGTTCCAGCCATTCCCATAATTTACCAACAAATTTCCAGGCTTAAAAGCTCATGTACCCCATTCGGCCATCAATGTTCATTCCCCAAAAATTATTCTGACTTTGAATTACTCTTTACCAATTATTAAATAGCAGGGTTTTCTTAACGTTCCCAAACAAAGCAGACTCGGTTTGGACACCAAAAATGTCCTTAAGTTTTAATTCGTACAATTTCTACTTCTTTACTCAATAGTTGCGCAAAAGAGGGCCTACTACCTTGTTGTCTATATAATTTAAATGCGACTTAGTACACATTAAGGATGCAACAAAACAGAACCGGTTTCAACATACAAGGGCTCACAACGTTTAATAAATTTTTTAGCTAAACCATGCCAACGATGCGTGAAGGAAAACCTAAGCTCAAGCTGTACATTTAAGTTAAATAAAACTTGGTTCATAACAAGATTTAACAAGGCAGAATCGATTTTATATAAACTAAACATCAAAGATGATTTATTTCAAAACTCATCTACTCCCTTAAAGGTGCGCTACAAGAAAGGGTTCTAGACATGCTGCTCTTAACATTTTGATTGATAAAGATTTAGAGGTATATCAAGTTACCCCAAACAGCCCAAAGTTTAATTATACATTCGATTCTAAATTATTCTCTTCATGTTTTCAAGATACGACCCAAGGACTCAATATGGTAGAAATAATGATGGCTGAAAATATAAAGACCACTTCCTATCATACTTCACGATTTGAACCAGAGAAAGAAGAAGGGGTTTTGTGCCTACCTCTTGCAAGCACAAGAAAACCGAATGGAATAAGGAATAACACCACTGCCTTTCAAGCTCCACGAAACAGCAAGCTCCACACTTCTAAATGGTGACCGCGCGCAAGAATGAGGAGGGAAAGATCAGCTTAAGTTAGTTGCTATGTACGACAAAATATCTCCTCCAACCAAAAGTAATAAGGGGACGCAAGAATCATGAGTAACAACGAAACAGAGGCAACATATTACCTCTTAGGATAATGGTGCACAACCGAGCAAGGGAAAGAGAGACAAAATGTGATTAAAATCCTGATACATTCCTAAGAAGCTCCATGGTTTTGAGGCAGAACATAGGGAGGGAATGTGAAGTTATTTCTTGGTGTTCATTAACTGTTTGTGTCACGGTTTAAGGGGGATGAAGGTGCTGAGTTTTTTTTTTAGAAAGGAAGACAAGAAGGCTTACTACTCTCTTAATCCAAGGGTGCGCACAAAGTGGGTGTAGAGGGTGGCTGTATAAGGTTCTGTTTCCTCAAAGTGTTTTCCCTATCTTAATCCACTATAACAGCGCTTGATGAGGGGAGAAATAAGATTGAGTGAGCTGATTTAAAGTAGACCCAAGATCAGAATTTTTTTATTACCAACCCTCTCTCTCTCTTATGCATTCAAAGGGTGGAAATGAGGTTGGCAATTTTGCCCAATTGTGATGCATGCAATCTGACTTCCCTATTCCTATTGGTTGCATGTAGAAAGGTAGAAGGAGTTTGAATTAAAGCTGAATGGTTTATCTAAGGCAGCAAGTTATCAGTTCCTTTTTACACTCTCAAGCGCATGTGATAAGGGGACAAGGGGAAGGCTGACTTGGTTTAACAAAAGGAGCTTAATCAGAATTTTTGTTTCCTTTTTCACTATCCTAAGCGCACCAAAGGAGAGAAGGTGTGGTTCTTGCCATGTGGAGATTGCAAGCCAATGGAAGGCTGCCTTGATGGAATTTCTTAAGATGAGATGGGATTAGGGCAAGGAGTGAAGAGTTTGGGTTGAATCAACCCACCGCTAAGCCATATGGGTCGTCGACCTCCACAAGGGGTGTGAGTCCAACTTGTTTAAATCCAATACTTTTGTTGTTTTATGACCAGCCCATTAGTCTATAAATTTCCATACCTTTTAATTATTTTTAATCCTTATAAATGTTACTATTAATTTATTTATATATTTATCACAAGCGTTTCACATGCCTAATATAAATTCTCCCTATCATCATAATTCTAATAATTTCCCAACTCAATCTTATTTCCACTCTAGTAGCCATATAATTCGAAATCAAAGTATGCATTGCTCATAACTCGAATTTAACGTAAGTATCAATATTCCTCAAAGCAATTATATATTTTACTAATTACGTGGGATGTTACACTCTCCCCACCAAAATAGAATTTTGTCCACAAAATTAGACTTACCTACTAATTAAAAAGTTATGGTTAGCTATTCCGAATGTCGTCCTCGCGCTCCCAAGTGGCTTCATATGCCGATTTGTTGTTCCACAACACTTTCACCAGGGGTATCTCCTTGGAACAGAGTTGTTTTAACCGATCTCTCAAGAATTTGGTACAGCCGAACATGATATGTCAGATTCTCTCTTAGCTCTACTTCTTCCGGTTGTAACACATGAGATGGATCAGAAAGATATCTCCTCAACTGCGACACATGGAATACATCATGAATCCCTGACAGATTAGGCGGTAACGCCAACCGGTAAGCTGATTCTTCAATCCTGTCCAAAATAAGATAAGGCCCCAAGTACCGCAGACTTAATTTCTTCACTCCCACTCTCCTGCCGAGCCCTGATGAGGGTGTGATCATTAAAAGTACATGGTCTCCAACTTCAAAAGATAAGGGGCTATGACGATTGTCATAATAACTTTTCTGCCTCTCCTGGGCCCGCTGCATATTTTCTTTAATCTTCTGTACCTGCTCAGATGTTTCTTGAATCATATCGGCCCCCAATATACTCCTCTTGCCAACTTCAACCCAACACAAAGGGGATCTACATTTCCTTCCGTACAAAGCTTCATACGGTGCCATCCGAATACTGGCATGATAACTGTTGTTATATGCAAACTCTACCAAGGGAAGATATTTGTCCCAACTGCCTCCTTGATCTAAGATACATGCCCGCAACATATCCTCTAGAACCTGAATGGTGTGTTCTGTCTTGCCATCTGGTTGCGGATGATACGTCGTGCTCAACTTCAAATGGGTTCCGAGAGCTCGTTGAAACGACTCCCAGAACTTAGAGGTGAACATGGGATCACGATCACTGACAATACTGGTAGGAACTCCATGCAGCTTTATAATTTTCCGAAGATAAATCCTGGCAAGCTTCTCTGTATTGTACGTCATTCGAATACATAAGAAATGAGCTGATTTTTTCAACCGATCAACAATTACCCAAATGGCATCATATCCTTCCCGTGTCCGAGGAAGTCCAACTACAAAATCCATAGCAATACTATCCCACTTCCATTCGAGAGTCTCCAGGGGTTGAAGAAGTCCCGAAGGCTTCTGATGTTCATATTTCACCTTCTGACAAGTAAGGCACCGAGCTACATACTCCGCAACATCATGTTTCATACCTGGCCACCAGAACGAAGTCTTCAAGTCATGATACATCTTTGTGGATCCAGGATGAACGGCATAATTTCCTTTATGAGCCTCCTGCAAAACTTCTTGCTTCAATTCTTCATTCGGCACTATTAACCGACCTTGGAATCTCAACATTTCATTCGCATCCCATACTACGTCTTGGATACCAGCCAAACTATGAACGAGCTCCTCATCCCTCTAAGCCTCCTTGATTCTATGGAGTAACTCATTCTCAATTCTTACACTGCCCAACCTTATACTACGCCTCTTTTTAACAACAGACAGATTTGTATCTCGGAAAGCCTCAAATAATTTAAGCTCTTCTATCATCAGAGTTGCAGTGTGCAGAGTCTTTCGACTCAAAGCGTCAGCTACCACGTTTGCTTTGCCTAGGTGGTATTTCAGTTCAAACTCATAGTCTTTTAAGAATTCCATCCACCGTTGTTGCCTCATATTTAACTCCTTCTGATCGAACATGTATTTTAGGCTCTTATGATCGCTGAACACATCAAACTGTGAACCATACAAATAATGCCTCCGGATTTTCAGCGCGAACACTATGGCTGCTAACTCCAGATCATGCGTCGAATAATTTTCTTCATGAGACTTCAATTGCCGGGAGGCATAGGCTACAACCATCTGGTCCTGCATCAATACACAGCCTAGTCTTTTCAAGGACGTATCACAGTATACTTCAAACTTTCTAGTTGGATCTGGAATGGTAAGTATCGGAGCACTCGTCAATCTATTCTTCAGCTCCAGGAAACATTCTTCACAATCCTCAGTCCACTCAAAAGGTACATCCTTCCGAGTGAGACGGGTAAGAGGCTGTACTAATCGCGAGAAATTTTGGATAAACCTTCGATAATAGCCTGCTAGACCCAAGAAACTTTGTAATTCAGTAACGGTCCTGGGTCGTTCCCAATTCATGACAGCTTCAACTTTGCTGGGGTCCACTGCAATACCTTCTGCAGAAATTATGTGGCTCAGAAACTGGACTTCACTAAGCCAAAACTCACACTTGGACCACTTCGCATACAGCTGCTTCTCCTTAAGGATCTGTAAAACTATCCTTAAATGTTCCGCATGCAGTTCTTCTTTGAGGGAATAAATCATAATGTCATCGATAAACACAATAACAAACTGATCCAGGAATGGGCGGAAGATGCGGTTCATATAATCCATGAATACTGCCAGAGCATTCGTAAGTCCGAACGGAATCACCTGATATTCATAGTGCCCATATCGAGTCCTAAAGGCTGTTTTCGGAATATCCTCCGGTTTGACCCAGATCTGATGGTATCCCAATCTTAAGTCTATTTTGGAAAAGACTCTGGCACCTCTTAGCTGGTCCATCAAATCATCGATCCTCGGGAGCGGATTCTTATTCTTCACAGTCACTTTGTTCAATTGACGATAATCCACACACAGATGTAGACTACAATCCTTCTTCTTAATCAAAATTGCTGGAGCACCCCATGACGAAGTACTGGGTCTAATGAATTCTTTTGCCAGCAGCTCTTCTATCTTTTTCTTCAACTCCCGAAGTTCCAAAGGTGCCATACGATACGGAGCAATGGAAATAGGTCCAACTTCGGGAATAAGTTCAATGGGGAATTCAATTTCCCGATGAGGAGGTAATCGAGAAATTTCATCGGGGAACACCTCCTCGAATTCATTAACGACAGGAACATTCAGAATTTGGTTGTCAACCGAAGTCTCAGACTCAATCAACAACAGATATCCTGCAGCTCCCCGAAGGAGCTCTTTTCTAACTTGTAACAAAGAAATAATAGAAAGAGACTAAAAATTACCATTTCTTGGAGGAACCACGACTTTACCTGCTCGACAGTCCAATGTTATCCTGTTCTCCGTTAACCAGTCCATATCGATAATCACCTCAAAATTGAATACCGGTAGAACCACAAAATTCATTGTATAAGTGTTTCCTTCAAATTGCAAAATAATACCTCTGCAGATCTCTGAGGCCGTACATGATTCCCCCGTAGGAGTACTGATGTTCAATTCATAAGGTAACGGAGCTGGGGTGATGCCTATTCTCATAGTAGTGTGTTTCGCCATAAAAGAACCTGCCAGAATAAAAAATAACAGATATTGGATAGCCATTCAGAATTACATTACCTCGAATCAGATTAGGATACTTCTGAGCTTCGTTTGCATCGAGAGTGAACACCCGAGCTTGAGTAGAAGGCTGATTAGAATTTTGAGGGCATTCATAAGCAAAATGTCCTGGCTGACCACACCTGTAACATGAATTGCTTCCACATCGACAGACTCCAGCATGATTCTTTCCGCAAGTAGGACAAGCATCGGGACCTTGACGTCCGGCTGATGATTGACCAGGAGGATTATTTCTCTTGAAGCTTCCATTCTGCGCCTGCAACTGCGGACCTTTGCCTTTATTCATCCCGGTAATCTTTCTGAAGACCCTGTCCACCTTACTTCCTCCTTGAGATTGCATCGGCTGCCTATTCAGATTCTTTGCTTCCTTGATGATCTCTTCCGCTTGCCGACTCTGATTAATTAGTTCCGGCAGAGTACGATTAGCTGTAGTCAGCATGAGCTTTCGGATCTCTGGGTGCAATCCACTTTCAAATTTCTCCACTTGCCATTCTTCGTCATAGATGTTTCGGTCAAAGTTTGTATATTCTATCAGCTGCGCAAACTTCGCAATATATTCATTGACAGTCATATTATTCTGTCGCAGTGCCAGCAACTCAGTGTGTTTCATTCTTCTCATCGCCTTCGGAAAATACTTGTCCAGAAAAACCCGTCTGAACACGACCCAAGTCAGATCAACATTTTGAGCTCGCAGCAGCGCCCTCGCACCGGTCCACCAAGTCATGTTTCTCCAATCAGCTAGTACAATGCATAATCTGTCTTCTGAGCTTTAGGGCATCTCATCCGCTCAAATATGTGCTCGATCATCTGCAACCATCTTGCTGCAGCCTCGGGATCATCTCCACCTTCGAATGTAGGTGGTTGAAAGTTGTGGAAGTCTTTCAACCTCCTTCTGGCAATTTCCTCAGCGTTGTCCTGCATCTGGGGTGGATTCAGGTTTTGATGCCTATATTCTCGCCACTCTTGACTCATGTTTTGGACAAAAGTAGCCAATCCCCCCGACGGTAGTGATGAGGTCGTCAGGTGCAATGCCTATTCTTCCCTGAGTAGAACCGCGGGTACCTGCCATGTTTCTACACTCACAATACCACAAAATGAGCTGATCAGACTCACTACAAGCTATTTATGACAGCAATCCCAAGTAGGTACTCGAGTTCAATTCAGATAAGTTAACAATGCATTTGTCCCTATCACTGTATATTTCTAACAGTCGTATAATAAAAATTAATATATCTCTAACAATTTAAATAATTTATCATACAGCAAGAAACAAGTATTTTACAGTCATCAAGCAATTCAGCAAGCAGCAAACAATTCAATAAAAAACGGACACCATGAACCAAAACTGCTCTGATACCAATTAGTGTAACACCCTCCCTTGTATGCATCCAAGAGAGTTGTTTGCTAAGCGGGATTAGAGTTCTTTCGTCCTATTTTAAATACTGAAAAAAATCATTTTGATATTGCCAATTAAAAATTGAGTTGAAATCGAGTTACTTAACAAAAATCACAGTATACTTTCCAAAAAATTCTTAACTTGCTATAAATATTAATTTCCTAGTAGACCTTGCTATCTTTAAAAATTCGTATAAAATCAGTTTCGAAGATTCACAAAAATCTTCCATATAATTTGGAAAGAGCACGTCTGGGGCTTCGCGTGCATATAAAATAACAGTAAATCGAAGTTCGTTTGCCCCTCAAAACATAACTCGCAAAGTGCTCGCAAGGCTGTTTGAAATTCAGCACTTAATAAAACGTCAGAAATTGTTTTCGCAAAACGTTTCTAGAAATTGTTCCCAAAATACCAACTAATCATAAAAGTATTAAAAACAGTAATAAAATCATAATCCAACAGTAATATAAACTTGTCCAATTAATACAGTCATCCATCAAATAAGTAGCAATAGCAAAAAGTCCAAACAACAGCACACACAGCAAATATCCATAAAATCATGTCTTCATATGCTCTTCCGTCCTCCTGCCATTTTATAAAAATAGCAGCCCCAAAGGGGTGAGAAAAATCCCAGTAGTGTGATAGCAAAACCAATAATGCAACAGTGTTAAACTAAGCACAAAATTATAAACAGTCGCATCAACATTTCCTTTTCCTGATAATTCTTAACATTTCATAGTGCGTATATAACGCCATCATAAAGTACGTCATAGCACCGTCGTGCACGTACAACATACACAGTGGATATTCCATAATGGCTCCCTCAAAGGTGAATTCCAACTGTGGCCTATGCGGACGGAAGCCAAGTGTCCCATACCCTGGTACCGAAGGGACGCCTATATGATGCGTGCCCAAACGAATGCATGTTTATATAGATATTATTATTAGCCGATGCAACATGAAATTTATGAACGTATGCCATGCTATGCTTTCACACGCCAACAAAAAAACAGATGTGGTATGATGTAATTGTGCATGACTAAATCATCAGTATCATAACATATTCTTCAAGCTACCATATAACAGTTTTACCTCATAACAAAATTACCATCAAGACATAGGTAGAATACTTTCATCATAAATGGCAGAAGAATTATTAGGCACATGTGGCAACATGTCACAATTTTATACACTAGTCAACAGTCACATTAGGTAATACCACCTAACACTTACCTTACACATCACAATCAATTTACCGGGCAGCAGCAAAAGATCCACTAACTCACGGGAAAATGCGCACCTAATATACATTACAACAAAATCAGAATACGTTCCAGCCATTCCCATAATTTACCAACAAATTTCCAAGCTTAAAAGCTCATGTACCCCATTCGGCCATCAATGTTCTTTCCCCAAAAATTTATTCTGACTTCGAATTACTCTTTACCCCACTCGGTTTGGACACCAAAAATGTCCTTAAGTTTTAATTCGTACAATTTCTACTTCTTTACTTAATAGTTGCGCAAAAGAGGGCCTACTACCTTGGAACAGTGACCATTGTGCCACAGTTCCCACACAAATTTACCTAAATGCCACGCTCCTGAACTAATTTTTCAAACTGCCACGCAGGCAAGGTCGCTTGCAGCAGTAGCGAACTATGCATGATGATGTGTCAGGAAGCTGGTGGTGTCAGAGTTCGCTTCTGACACTGGCGACCTCTGTTTTTAACTAAATTCGCCTACCATAAAGGCAACCTTCATTTTTTTATTTTTTTTTAAAAAATTTGATACTTGTTATCCACTAAAAATGTGACACGTTAGCAAACCGAGTTCGCCTGTGTCGGAAGCGAACTTGCCCCCGTGGCAGATTGGGAAATAACACTATTCGCGTGGCATTTAGGTAAAAAAGTTGGTGAACAGTGGCATTTTGGTCAATTATCCTACTACCTTGTTGTCTATATAATTTAAATGCGACTTAGTACACATTAAGGCAGCACCAAAACAGAACCGGTTTAAACATACAAGGGCTCACGACGTTTAATAAATTTTTTAGCTAAACCATGCCAACGGTGCGTGAAGGAAAACCTAAGCTCAAGCTGTACATTCAAGTTAAATAAAACTTGGTTCATAACAAGATTTAACAAGGCAGAATCGATTTTATATAAACTAAACATCAAAGATGATTTATTTCAAAACTCATCTACTCCCTTAAAGGTGCGCTACAAGAGAGGGTTCTAGACATACTGCTCTTAACATTTTGATTGATAAAGATTTAGAGGTATATCAAGTTACCCCAAACAGCCCAAAGTTTAATTATACTATCGATTCTAAATTATTCTCTTCATGTTTTCAAGATACGACCCAAAGACTCAATATGGCAGAAATAATGATGGCTGAAAATATAAAGACCACTTCCTATCATACTTCACGAATGGAATAAGGAATAACATCACTGCCTTTCAAGCTCCACGAAATAGCAAGCTCCACACTTCTAAATGGTGACCGCGCGCAAGAATGAGGAGGGAAAGATCAGCTTAAGTTAGTTGCTATGTACGACAGAATATCTCCTCCAACCAAAAGTAATAAGGGGACGCAAGAATCATGAGTAACAACGAAACAGAGGCAACATATTACCTCTTAGGATAATGGTGCACAACCGAGCAAGGGAAAGATAGACAAAATGTGATTAAAATCCTGATACATCCCTTAGAAGCTCCACAATTTTGAGGCAGAACATAGGGAGGGAATGTGAAGTTATTTCATGGTGTTCATTCACTGTTTGTGTCATGGTTTAAGGGGGATGAAGGTGCTGAGTTTTTTTTTTTTAGAAAGGAAGACAAGAAGGCTTACTACTCTCTTAATCCAAGGGTGCGCACAAAGTGGGTGTAGAGGGTGGCTGTATAAGGTTCTGTTTCCTCAAAGTGTTTTCCCTATCTTAATCCACTATAACAGCGCTTGATGAGGGGAGAAATAAGATTGAGTGAGCTGATTTAAAGTAGACCCAAGATCAGAATTTTTTTATTACCAACCCTCTCTCTCTCTTATGCATTCAAAGGGTGGAAATGAGGTTGGCAATTTTGCCCAATTGTGATGCATGCAATCTGACTTCCCTATTCCTATTGGTTGCATGTAGAAAGGTAGAAGGAGTTTGAATTAAAGCTGAATGGTTTATCTAAGGCAGCAAGTTATCAGTTCCCTTTTTACACTCTCAACCGCATGTGATAAGGGGACAAGGGGAAGGCTGACTTGGTTTAACAAAAGGAGCTTAATCAGAATTTCTGTTTCCTTTTTCACTATCCTAAGCGCACCAAAGGAGAGAAGGTGAGGTTCTTGCCATGTGGAGATTGCAAGCCAATGGAAGGCTGCCTTGATGGAATTTCTTAAGATGAGATGGGATTAGGGTAAGGAGTGAAGAGTTTGGGCTGAATCAACCCACCCCTAAGCCATTTGGGTCGTCGACCTCCACAAGGGGTGTGAGTCCAACTTGTTTAAATCCAATACTTTTGTTGTTTTATGACCAGCCCATTAGTCTATAAATTTCCATACCTTTTAATTATTTTTAATCCTTATAAATGTTACTATTAATTTATTTTTATATTTATCACAAGCGTTTCACATGCCTAATATAAATTCTCCCTATCATCATAATTCTAATAATTTCCCAACTCAATCTTAATTCCACTCTAGTAGCCATATAATTCGAAATCAAAGTATGCATTGCTCATAAGTGGGATGTTACAAAACCAATTATATATTTTACTAATTAAGTGGGATGTTACAAAACCAGTCCTTCCTCTTTAGCTATCTTTTTTTCTTACTTAAATACCTTTCCAATTAACAATCACACGAGTCATTTCGACCTCGTTTGCTCCGAATATCGCCGTTTGAAGTTGGACAAGCAAAACAGTCAACCAACCCCAAAACAGCTCCAAACATCCTGCCCTCCACGAATTACTGCAGAAAAACCACTCACTCACATTCTCTCAAATTTTATACCATGAACTAGACACCTCAAGCTTGAATTTGATATATCATACACTTAATTTGACTATGAAACGAAGCGGGAATAAAATTCCAAAAACTGCCAGAAACAGCCCCTGCACAGGTGCGTTCTGGACAGTCCGTGTTCGCAGATTTCTACAGGGCTTCGTGCAACCCATAAATTCCTCATAATTTAAAACAATGTAGGGGACATCTCAAGCTTTAAAATGCTGTATGGAACGTCCCTATCGGACCTTTATGGAGGGAGATATGCTCTCCCGAAGTTTGTCTAATTCTGCCAATTCTACAGAAAATTCGCCAGAGTTTCCTTTGTTTTTCCTAAATTCCCCAAATTTGTAATTGCTTTCTAATACCTCAAATGTACCTAATAACCAATGGGCGGCACACACAAGGACCAACAAAGTTTTGGGGCACTTACAACCCAACTCAGTTTATAGTTATTACACAATTTATACCATATGGCTCACTTTATAAATCCTTAACTTGTTTCAATCACCAATGTCCATTTACATGCAATTTCTCATCATACAAATAATTATAATCCTAAAATAGTCCTAAAGCCCTTCCATCATATTACATCATATATCCATTGTACAATTACAACATTTCACTTACATGTTACAACTTACAACTTCATAACTTTAATTACAACTTAAACAAAAAGCTTAAAAGACATGTAAAACTAGACTTAAGAAAAATGACATGAACAAATATGACTATGAAACTCATCCTACGTACATATGGGATGTTCATGCCCTAAGTCTAGCCTAGGCCAAATGGCCATCAAAATGCAAAAGTGCAAGTCCTCCAATGACTCATCCTACGGGCTTCTTGCCCGCCGCTCCCGTGCCACTGCTACCTCCTGAAATAAAGCCCCCAAGACGGGGTGAGATATACGAATATATCTCAGTAACCCAGAGCTTCTGGAGAAAACTCCGCCAAATGGCTCACTTCGATGCATATAAATAATATAAAATAACCACTTTTCAAAACGGGATAAAGCAAGGGATTTAGAGAAACTATGGAATATAGGAATACAATATACGACGAAGCGGGAATGGTACCTACCAATACCACGCAACATCCTCGGCATATAAGCTTACGGGTCACACACCACGACCCTGGGTCAACTAGAACACGCCACTCGGAGACCTATCCAGTGGATGTCTGAAATGCCCGAAGGCAAAAACTATGTACTGGCCAGAGACTCGGTACATATGTACCCTCATAAATACTCAACGCATGCACATGTCATTCTACATTACTCATATACATTTCCTACCATCACCCCAGTACCAAGAGGTTACTTCAATGTGTTTCTCCACTTAGCTCCAAGCAGTTTATGTTCCAAGCTTGTTACTCAACAGAATGCCTACACAGAGGACATTCCCAATTACTCAAAACTAATACGAACATATGCTAGTTAACAATTTTACAAGCATGATTTAACCACTTACCTCAATCCCATTTGGTCCAGGACCAAGGGCAATCCGCCGACTCACGGTTCGGGGTTCAAATCGACGTACGACAACCTACAATAACCATGTACGAATCCTCAGTACACGGCAATTCTATCAAAACGCGAAAAACGTCAAAACCTCCCCTACACCCTTGTAGGTTCGGCCAAACATGTGTAAAATTGAGATTTTTTTTCTAAATTTTCTTTCTCATTTTCTTAGGCATCCTTAGGTTGCCAAAAGGCCATACCAAGTGTCGTTTTTCACTTTTTGTCTTTTAAACAACGTTTTGCCTAATATTTTACTCTAGGATCCTTTATGGCGTTTAACACCCTCAATTATTTTTCATTGATTCTTCCACTTTCCAACTACCACACAACCCTTCTAAATACCATTTAATACATGATACATCATCCAAGCCATGCAAACAACATCAATTCCCTACAATTCTCTAAATGGCCGAATTGTGGCCTAAACAATTCCAATGGATCTTCACTCCATTTTGACCACTCTACACCTCATACAATCTCATTAAATCAACATATAATCATACAGCAACTCACCAATAAAATCCTAACACATTTTCAAAATTCAAAGTCACGACAACCTCCAAATTTTCTAAGTTACCAAATCATATTTTTCACCAATAAATTTCATTGCATTTCTAGCTCTAACACATCATTCTAAGACATTATCATCTAATACACATTTTCCATTTGAGCTCTCTAACATCACAAATCAACAAGACAAGGTCTAGGGTTCATAAATATGATCTACCAAATTAACCATGAAATTGATGTAGAAACATACTCACAATCAAGGCTTGATACTCCTCCAAGACTTATCCAAGCAATGGAAGGCCAAATGACTCCATGAACATCAATTTTTCTCCATAATTTTGTAACTGACTTTCGCCTATATCTCACCAATGACAGGGTTTCAAGGCTAAAGGATGCCACCAATGTGCTTGGAAGGTTGTTTCCAACAAATTTCAACACAAAAATCACTTGATTTGGTTAAGTATTGATGGACTCATAAGGAAATGAAATTTGAAGGGGAAATGGGGTTTTGGGAAGGAGGGCTACGGGTTTGCTTCATGAGGGAGGAGGGAAGCGATGATGAATAGTGTGCTAGGCTTATGTGGCTTAAGTGGTTTAAGTGTCGGGTCCCACAGCCACCTCACGTGTTTTCAAACTGATTTAACTGTCGTTTAATCCACTAAACATCCGTAAATTCACAACCTACTTAGAAACTCTAATTTTTTACATTAACCATTGTCCTTTAATTATACTTGATCAGATGAATTCTGAGTTTTCCAGTTATTCAAAAATACTGCAGTTTTAAGCTGTTGCGCACGCCGTTGGCACGCTTCCCCAAACTAACTTACTTCCATCAAATTTTATCAGAAATCATATTTCCTAGTTCTATAGACCATTTATAACTTATATTTAAAACCTAGAGCTCAAAACTCAATTGGCACGCTTTACGGTGCAACTGTACCGCGGTACTTTTACCCGGTAAAAACACTACTCACTGAATTTTCTGAAACTTGTCTAACCACTCAATTTTTCGTTCTAAATCCATTTCCAGGATTATCTTTGTCATCTGAGACCTTCTACTAAATTTCCTTCCTAGGGTTGTGTGCGTGGCTAATTTACCGTTTTGCCCTTTCTTTGTATTTTTGCCTTATATTCAGGATTTTTACTAATCCTTCTCTTTAATTCTCATTTAATATTTTAATACTTAAACTTAGGAATGCGAGGTGTTATATTCATCCCACCTTTTAGAATTTTGTCCACAAAATTAACTCATACTTGTCCGCTAACTCAGGATACAGCTGGAGAATCTCATCATCCCGTTCCCAAGTAGCCTCCTCAGGTGTGTATCTTTACCATTTTACTTTTATCACAGGCATAACCTCCTTTTTGTGGTACTCACCGTCCCTCGATCCTTCACAAATACTTGTCTATTATGGTGCTATGCCCTTTTAATTCACAATACTTTAAACTTTCCATGGTTCACGGTTGCACTCTCACTAATTTATAGGTAATAATTTAGTTATGTTACAAATTCGTCTACCTAACCTTGCTTTCTTTTTATCTATATATTTTTATCTGACCCAAGATCTTGTACAACAACATCAGACGATCCCCAAGTATATTTATCTGTCGTTTCCTGAATATTTTAACTGACACTTTCTTTAGTACTTCAGTCCTTTCACTGCCATTACTGTTTCAACAATACCCCAATATACCAGTCCTTTCCACTAATGTTACTAATCTTACCATTTCGTTGCTTCCTTAGCTTTCACACAAACACATACCTTCTAGTTTCAATGGCACTTTACAGTACCCCCTAATTCCTACTCACATTAAATTCCATATTTGTACACTTTACTTCACTTTGTCACATGTCTTCACCTCTTCTTAGATAATCACAACTATATTTTTCTCTTTATGATACGAAACTAACAATCCTCATAATAGTTTATATTTCCGATTAACCCTTTAAGGTCCTTCAACCACAAACCCACTCATGAAATTTTCCACCTATAACGTCATATCAAAAATTTTCACCCACTGTTCGTTTATCTATCAAATCAGTCATCTCCAAGTCTAACACAAAATCCATCAATGACTTCCGCATCAAAGGTCTTATGCCTAAGATTTTCACTAACTAACCATTTTTACTCCTCATTATGTACCAATATCATATATTCAACATCTTTTTCATTCCTTTATACATCCATTTCTTCATTATCGACATTTTTATCATGGATGTCCCACTTAAAACACTGTATCATAACCCTCACATATAAGTCTCCTCATATTGGTAATCTCCAAACACAATCATTTTATCACCTGGCACTACTTTCATCCTTAAACAACTTTCAAATTTTTTTATCAATACCGTGTATCTCCCAAGGATATATATCTCTCACTTAGCATGTATCGCATACCGTGCTCCAAATCACTCCATCGAGTTATCAACCTTTCTTTAATCACTAAGATTTAAGTCACTGGTCCTTATTAACATTTTCACCTAATTCCATCACAACTAACTTCTTATGAAAGGCCATCAGGCCACCATCTTAACTACACATTTATTCCTCATTAGTCCCTTCTAATACAACATTCACTCAATTCATTAATGTTACACATTGCTATTCTATATCCTAAGGCAATAATCCCCGACAAACTTCACACTTTCCTTGGAACCCAAAATTTATATCACCACACTCGGTGTACGCATACACACATCTCCTAGTGCTCGGAACTCACACCTCAAACTACCTTCTCATGACGTCTCCTATATTATATCCCATTCGATGTATTTCTGTTCACTTAAAGTTACCCAATATCCCATCTTGCGTTCTTTACACCACGCGATCCTCCCAATACAGTGGGTACCAACACCCATAGGTTAAACCCCTCGAGCTCTTGCTGTCCTAAGGGCCCCATATGTAAATGACCCACCGATCAGAGAATCTAACTTTATGATTCATGCAGTAATGGTAACCTACCATCAGTTGTCCCTGTTCTAGGAGCATCGCCGACGTTTCTTATTTGTGCATTTATATAAAACATCTCAACTATATTAGCAGTCACAACAATGCGGGATACTTCCTCGTCTCACATTACTCATATAAGATAATAATAGTCTCTGGGAACATAATCCACACGGAGATATCCATACTATCACGTCGTACAACATGCACCCAGTGCACAGAGAAATTTGTATTCATAATATATTTGTATATAACAGCGAACGTGTACCCCGTACACACCAGGTTAAATGTGGACCCATTCCATTTGGTATCTGTACCATACCCGTATATAACGGCAAAACTGTTTTGGATATTCACATGGGGCTACCCTCATAATCATAGTAGTAGTAGGGTAATAACCATATCACATATACGTATAGTGCACAATTTCTTCCTTGATTATTCTTCTCAAAGGTTGCTTACTCTTTTACTTTAACTAGTCACTTGACATGGCTCATAACATAATCTCTATTCCATGACTCCAAAAATTTTCTCAAGTTCTATACACATCTCACATCTCTTAATATAATGTATCATATTTCTCACATATAATTTTCGTCACACAGAGATTTTCTAAACATATCCATACTATCACAGAGAACTCATTTCACCTCAGTCCTTGCACTGGAAATTTTACATTAGTTTTTGCACTGAAAATTTTACATCAATCCTTGCACTGAAAACTACACGTCAATCCTTACACTGACACTTACACGTCAGTCCTTGCACTGACAATTATACCTCAACTCATTAGCTAATCTTATCATTTTCATTTTGACGTTACACCTTAGCTCTTTTGCTAACCACATAATTTCACACTCTATGCACAATTTACACCTCAGTTCTTTCGCTAACCACTTAATTTCGCACTTTATTGTAACTTAGTTCATACACTAAGCACATGATTTCACATTAGGTTATACATTAGCTCATTCTCTAATCATACCATCTCACCTTATTATTGTACAGCCATAACCCACAAAGTCCTGTCACCGTTCTAATCCATTGCCTGCTATAACTCACATAACCTATACTCAATATTATAGAGTAACCTATCAATTTTCCTGATCACTTCCACCCTTGGTGGTTGTAGAATACTCCTTACATTGAAAATACCTCCACTACGTCTATCCATCCATATCAAATACCAATGATTTCACAAGCACACTACTATAAGTAGTATATATGTACAGATCACTAGATCATGATTTCTTTACAATCCTCATTACTATCTTACATATTATTATACCATTCAACCATCCTATCCATTTTATCATTGACAAGTCTTTCAATTTGAATCGACGTTCATTAACTACAATAGTGCCTTCATTGTGCATTTATCTTATGCCATCCATGGCGATTTTCTCAACTTCTTCCTTCTACACACACTATGTAATTACCTCATCTCATCTATGTTTACTCAACACTAACTCCTTATGGACTTAATTTCCATATGTCAACATATTTCGATTAACACTTCACTAGCATAATACTTTCAAGTGGTCAGATCCCTGAAGATTAATCATCAAATATCCTATTTATTTCTCTACTTTAACCATTCCAATTCATTCGAGTGTACACCATCTATCCCGGTCTTATAACTTCTAATCAAACATAACATATTCAAACTCATACCTAAGCATATCTGTTCTCATTTTTCAATAATCCATCAGGTTCTAAGTCTCTCACCTTAGTGAAGTCTATTCACCAAGTCCACCTGTACATAATTGCTTTGCTATACTACACATATACCTGGAAATTTCACCAATACCATCTCCATATTATAAACTCATCTCAATTATATGTTTATTATTCACAGTACCACAAAGTTCGCCTATCCTAATATCGTACATATCATAAATTTGTTTACCACTTTTACTTATAATACAATTTTATAAATTTCATCAAAAGTTGGACAAAATACTTAAGTCTGTTTTTCGTAAGTCATCTAATCTTCACATTTTACTCACTGCCATCTCCTGTCCATGGAGCAGTCAACACTGCAGCCACAACATCAGGCTAAGGGCTTACAATCGGTGTTCCAGGGTTGCCACGCAGGCTTCTTATAATGACCACACATGCAACACAAAGGAATGGGTTGATCAAACCCACACTAAGGAATCACATATGTAATAATCGATAAGAGTCTACATAAAACTATGTAGCACATAACATAGCTATACATTATCAGAGTTCCCTAACAAAACTACTCTGATACCATAAAATGTAACATCCCGTTGTAAACCGGTATTGTTAACATTAATTATGATATTAAGCGCAGTTACAATCACAGCAATTCATTTATAAAAATGCGAATAAACTTTTTCCGTTATTACGCGAGTATTTAAAACAATAAAAAGCGTAATAATTAATAGCTGTGACCATAACTGTAAACTCTTGCGGAATACTTGTTTAAAATATTTTTATATCTTATTTTACTCAATACAAGACACTAAGGGGTTCCCATAAACCCACTTAGCTAATTTCTCGATTTTACGTTTTCCACTCATCCGAACATGGTTCGGTTATTATTTTTCTGCGGACACACCGCACAAACCAGTCCTTCCTCTTTAGCTATATTTTTTTCTTACTTAAATACCTTTCCAATGAACCATCACACGAGTCATTTCGACCTCGTTTGCTCTGGTATCACCGTTTGAAGTTAGACAAGCAAAACTGCTAACCAACCCCAAAACAGCTCAAAACATGCTGCACTCCACGAATTACTGCAGAAAAACCACTCACTCAATTTCTCTCAAATCTTATAACATGAACTAGACACCTCAAGCTTCAATTTGATATATCATACACTTAATTTGACCAAGAAAAGAAGCCAGAATAAAATTCCCAAAAACTGCCAGAAACAGCCCCTGCAAAGGTGCATTCTGGACAGTCCGTGTTCGCAGGTATCTATAGGGCTGCGGGAAAACCATAAATTCCTCATACTTTAACACAATGTAGGGGACATCGCAAGCTTTAAAATGGCGTATAGCACGTCCCTATCGGACCTCTATGGAAGGAGATATACTCTCTCGAAGTTCGTCTAAATTCTGCCAATTCTACAGAAAATTCGCCAGAGTTTCCTTTGTTTTTCCTAAAATCTCCAAATTTGTAATTGCTTTCTAATACCTCAAATGTACCTAATAACCAATGGGTGGCACACACAAGGACCAACAATGCCTTGGGGCACTTACAACCCAACTCAGTTTATAGTTATTACACAATTTATACCATATGGCTCACTTTATAAATCCTTAACTTGTTTCAATCACCAATGTCCATTTACATGCAATTTCTCAACATACAAATAATTATAATCCTAAAATAGGCCTAAAACCCTTCCATCATATTACATCATGTATCCATTGTACAATTACAACATTTCACTTACATATTACAACTTACAACTTCATAACTTTAATTACAACTTGAAACATAAAGCTTAAAAGACATGTACAACTAGACTTAAGCAAAATGACATGAACAAATATGACTATGAAACTCATCCTAGATACATATGGGATGTTCATGCCCTAAGTCTAGCCTAGGCCAAATGGCCATCAAAATGCAAAAGTGCAAGTCCTCCAATGACTCATCCTACGGGCTTCTTGCCCACCGCTCCCGTGCCACTGCTACCTCCTGAAATAAAGCCCCCAAGACGGGGTGAGATATACGAATATATCTCAGTAACCCAAAGGTTCTGGAGAAAACTCTGCCTAATGGCTCACTTCGATGCATATAAATAATATAAAATAACCACTTTTCAAAACGGAATAAAGCAAGGGATTTAGAAAAACTGGGGAATATAGGAATACAAAATACGACGAAGCTGGAATAGTAGCTACCAATACAATGCAACGTCCTCGGCATATAAGCCTATGGGTCTCATCCAAGGCGTGTTCCAAGAACAACTAACCAAGGTACCCCTCCCATCCGCATACACCCGAGACTTCCTAGTGTGCTCCTATCCGGATCACACAGCACGACCTTGGGTCAACTGGAACTCCCTCTCGGAGACCTATCCAGTAGAAGTCTGAAACGCCCGAAGGCAAAAACTGTGTACTGGCCAGAGACTCGGTACATATGTACCCTCATAAATACTCAATGCATGCACATGTCATTCTACATTACTCATATACATTTCCTACCATCACCCTCAACGGGTATGGTGGAACACACAAGGGGAACAAGCCCCAGTACCAAGAGGTTACCTCAATGTGTTTCTCCACTTAGCTCCAAGCAGTTTATGTTCCAAGCTTATTACTCAACAGAATGCCTACACACAGGGCATTCCCAATTACTCAAAAATAATACGAACAAATGCCAGTTAACAATTTTACAAGCATGATTTAACCACTTACCTCAATCTCACTTGGTCCAGGACCAAGGGCAATCCACCGACTCACGGTTCGGGGTTTAAATTGACGTAAGACAACCTACAATAACCATGTACGAATCATCACTACACGACAATTCTATCAAAACGCGAAAAATGTCAAAACCTCCCCTACACCCTTGTAGGTTCGGCCAAACATGTGTAAAATTTAGATTTTTTTCTAAATTCTTTTTCTCATTTTCTTAGGCATCCTTAGGTTTCCAAAAGGCCATACCAAGTGCCGTTTTTTACTTTTCGTCTTTTAAACAACATTTTGCCTAATATTTTACTCTCGGATCCTTTATGGTGTGTAACACCCTCAATTATTTTTCATTGATTCTTCCACTTTCCAACTACCACACAACCCTTCTAAATACCATTTAATACATGATACATCATCCAAGCCATGCAAACAACATCAATTCCCTACAATTCTCTAAATGGCCGAATTGTGGCCTAAACAATTCCAATGGATCTTCACTCCATTTTGACCACTCTACACCTCATACAATCTCATTAAATCAACATATAATCATAGAGCAACTCACCAATAAAATCCTAACACATTTTCAAAATTCAAAGTCAAGACAACCTCCAAATTTTCTAAGTTACCAAATCATATTTTTCACCAATAAATTTCATTGCATTTCTAGCTCTAACACATCATTCTAAGACATTATCATCTAATACACATTTTCCATTTGAGCTATCTAACATCACAAATCAACAAGACAAGGTCTAGGGTTCATAAATATGATCTACCAAATTAACCATGAAATTGATGTAGAAACATACTCACAATCAAGGCTTGATACTCCTCCAAGACTTATCCAAGCAATGGAAGGCCAAATGACTCCATGAACATCAATTTTTCTCCACAATTTTGTAACTGACTTTGGCCTATATCTAACCAATGAGAGGGTTTCAAGGCCAAAGGATGCCACCAATGTGTTTGGAAGGTTGTTTCTAACAAATTTCAACACAAAAATCACTTGATTTGGTTAAGTATTAATGGAGTTATAAGGAAATGAAATTTGAAGGGGAAATGAGGTTTTGGGAAGGAGGGCTGCGGGTTTGCTTCATGAGGGAGTAGGGAAGTGATTATGAATAGTGTCCTAGGCTTATGTGGCTTAAGTGGTTTAAGTGGGGTGGGTCTCACCGCCACCTCACGCGTTTTCAAACTAATTTAACTGTCGTTTAATCCACTAAGTGTCCGTAAATTCACAACCTATTTAGAAACTCTAATTTTTTACATTAACCATTGTCCTTTAATTATACTTGATCAGATGAATCCTGAGTTTTCTAGTTATTCGAAAATACTGCAGTTTTAAGTTATTTCGCGCGCTGTTGGCACGCTTCCCCAAACTAACTTACTTCCATCAAATTTTATCAGAAATCATATTTCCTAGTTCTATAGACCATTTATAACTCATATTTAAAACCTAGAGCTCAAAACTCAATTGGCATGCTTTACGGTGCAACTGTACCGCGGTACTTTTACCTAGTAAAAATACTATTCACTGGATTTCCTAAAACTTGTTTAACCACTCAATTTTTCTTTCTAAATCCATTTCCAGGGTTATCTTTGTCATCTGAGACCTTCTACTAAATTTCCTTCCTAGGGTTGTGTGCGTGGCTAATTTACCGTTTTGTCCTTTCTTTGTATTTTGGCCTTATATTCAGGATTTTGACTAATCCTTCTCTTTAATTCTCATTTAATATTTTAATATTTAAACTTAGGAATACGAGGTGTTATACAAAGAGAGAGAAGAAAAAAGGTTGAAACTTTTCCTAGAACCCTAAGAGGAGAGAGGGAGCATCGGTTTTTTTTTCTGATTGTGATCAACCACTTCAACTCCCCTATGTTAGGCGCACATATTGAATGATGAGAGGATCTATCTTTTTTTTTTTGTAATAAGAGAGGATCTATCTTTGCTTGATCCTCTCACTCCATAACAGACCAGACTGTTGGGAGCCTTTGGAAGCTTCATGAGTTGAATTCAAAATTCAAGCATGGATCATATCCATTTGTTCCATGAAATCTGATGCAGAATCCGATCAGGATCTCTCTCCACATAGGCACCCGTTTTCCCTCTTCTTCCCTCAGAAAGTTTGCTGCAACAATATTCATTTGAATTCTGAATTCAAATGAAAAAAAATTGAGAGAATCTTCATCCAATCTCTATTGGATAATTCTTTCAGATAATTTAAATTATCCTAAGATTATTTCAATTATCCTCAACAACCTAACCTCATAGAATCTAAAATTCAAATTCAAATTTGAAATTTAAACTCAAATATAAATTCAATTTTATCCCAGTTCGTAATTCGAATTCAAAATTCAAAATTCAAAATTCAAAATTCAAATTTCAAATTTCAAAAATTCAAAATTCAAAATTCAAATTCGCCAAAACCTTATTTTGGTCAAGTGAACTCTTTGACTTACTAGGATGCATGCCCCATGGCTTCTTTGGCCTACCATCATATTTGGGCCCATTAGTGTAGAAAACTCTTTCACCAATAATGCCCCAAAAGGGCGATTGTATCAAGTGGGCTTGGAGTCCCTACTCCAACCCAACTTGACTCATAGTCTTGACAAAGCCCAATAACTCATTATTGGCCCAAACTTACTATAACTTGCAATAAGGAATAACCTTTGTGTGTGACCCATTAGGCCCAATTAGTTACTGACATAAATAAATTTTAACCAGTTAAACTCCTTTAAAAGGCTCAATCCATTTAATGACTACATGATACACTAGCAATGCTCTGTAGCCCCAGAACTAATTGAGTTGATCAAGTGATCTACCTTTCTGATTTGGATACCGTGCTAGCATTATCCCTCACATCGTCATTCACATTTAGTCGAGAGCAAGGATAGAGTATCATCTCTCTTTATTGACTAAATATAATATTTCACAAGAACTAAGAATCTTCTTCTACTAACTCTAAGACAGATCATGACTCTTCATGATCTCTTCCTATGCATAGATTCCCGAGTCAACTAGAAGTCATCTCAGCCCTACCGGTCTTTGTTAACGACTAATCCCTTACAGGGGATTGTGAGTCCTTTTGGCATGTCCATCTATACTCATGTATTCGAGTTATACCCAAGAGTACATTGTTCTCCCCATTTTCAGGCGGATAGAGTTGTACAGTCAAAGTATAACTCTAGGACATAGTATTCGATGATATCCTTAAGTCTAGGACGATCTGCACTACCAAACGTTCTGAGACTTTACAAATCCAATGATACTCTCCATAATGAATCATTGTGGAGTCTCTCGGCGGGTCAGTTCAGTGTCCTCGAGTCCTCATGATAATGATCCCTATCATAGATCCCCGAGTGAACACCTGTTCTATTCCTAGGGTCTTTATCTTTAAACTCTTATTAACAATAAAATATTGGCGAGAATTAAATATCATAAAGATAAAGTTTGCTCAAATTTATTAATCATAAAATACTAAATAGAAAAAGGAATTCATCTGATAAAACAGATTATCTCTAGGACATCTATATACTAACAATCTCCCACTTGGCCTAGAGCCAATCAGGTCGACGTGTGAAACCTAAAGACTCATAATGACTATTATGTTTTCTCTGAGAGAGACCCTTCGTCAGAGAATCGGCCAAATTATCATCAGTGGGGACGTAGTCCATATTTATCTCCAATCTTTCAATAATCTTGACACGAGCTGTCGAACTCGTACAAATTAATTAAATCAGGTTTATTAAAATTTTGTAGTAAAGCGTCAACCTGAATCGTCTCTCAAGGAGTTTGCAATGAACTGAATCACTCAATTATAAAAATAAAAATTAAAATGGAAACCTAATGAAAACGGAAACCAAATAAAAATGGAAACTAAATAAAAAGAGAAAATAAGGAGAAACAAAAATTAAAGAAAAACGGAAACTAAAATGGGGGGTTTGAATATGATTGTAAATTTAAACGGAAATGAAAAAAGAGAATAATCAAATTAAAAGCAACCAACCCAAGAATTAGGATTCCAAGGATATCCATCATTGGACAAATAATTACTAAATCATGATTAATCTCAATTGAATCAGAATCCTTATTTTCAATTGAGAACCCTCTCTAAGCGATCGCTTAGCATTTGGTCGAATATGACGCGTCTACTCACGCAATCGCGGAGTATCAACCCGTTCGACTTGAGTTCATTGGGTTAATCAACCTAACCATTAAATCCAATGGTTAATCTCTTTCTTAAGAACGCAATCGCTTATCTCAGATTGAACATCCACAATTGTGCGATGTCAAACCGAGTTGGAAAGAGAAACAAATTTGGTTCAAAATGAGGCGCAGGTCCTCAGGATTCAACCATGGAATCCTCAACCCTTGGGTTGATTAAAGAAAAGAGGAGAGAGAAAAGACGAAAATTCTCTTAATTTCAAAACTGTAAAATTCAAATTCAAACGAAAAAGATTCTCCACAAGGTCCCTACTCTCACCCTTTTAACCCCTAATCAAGCTGGGCTTCAGGCTCTACAAATCCAACCCAAAATAAAAGGAAACAAAACAGAAATAGTGGCTCTGGGCCTCATGTACATTGGGTTAAAAATTATAACTTAAGTCCAAACATCAAAATAAATTTTTTAGCAAAACACGTCCATCTTGGGCTCAGGTTTCAACCATCTTACCGTCCGAATTGGGCTTTAGTAGATGTAATAGAGATTGTAGCCCTATCTATTAGCTGCAAAACGCAATAAGAACCGAGTCAATCGGAGATCTTTAGAGTGAGATATGGTCAAAATACGAAAGTAGTGTAAATCTGGAAAATTATGGCGAAAATCAATTAAACCCAATTAAAATCTAGAATTCTGATTTGACCCAAAAGGCCTTTATTTAATTCAAATAAATCATAAAAATACCACCCAAGAGTAATAAATAAGTGTAACAAAATATGTGTTATCAAATCTCTCGGATGAGGTGATACTTGCAAAGCACATGCTTGGACTTTTGATGAGACCGGGGTTCCGTGCCTTGGGCTATAGCACCAGTGTTGTCACAATACAAAGGGATCAACAATGCTCTAAACCACTCCAAGGTCTGCAACGAACTTCTTGATCCAAAATGCCTCTTTAGCCACTTCTGAAGTCGCTATGTATTCTAACTCAGTAGTAGAGTCTGTCGTGGTCTCTTGCTTGGAACTCTTCCAAGAAATTGCTCCATCATTTAAGGTGTATAAAAAGCCTGACTGAGATTTACAGTCGTCTTTCTCACTCTGGAAGCTAGCATCAGTGAACTCCTTCACTTTCAGCTTATTACTGCCACCATAAACTAGAAAAAAATCCTCCGTCCTTCTCAAGTACTTAAGAATTGTCTTCACGGCCGTCCAGTGTCTCTCTAGGGTCAGACTGGTATCGACTCGTAATGCTTAAAGCGTAACAGACGTTTGGTCTAGTACATAGCATGGCGTACATGATGGATCCAATTGCTGATGCATATGGAATCCTCTCCATGCATTCCTTTTCGGTAGGTGTCTTAGGACACATAGCCTTAGAGAGATGAATGCCATGACCGACAAGAAGAAAATCCCTTTTCGAACCATCCATGCTAAACCTCTTTAGCATCTTGTCTATGTACGTGGATTGGGATAATCCCAGCAACCTCTTGGATCTATCTCTATAGATCTTAATACCTAGTATATAGGCTGCCTCTCCCATATCCTTCATGGTGAATGTAAGAACCTGCACCGTTAATTTAGAAAGTTAATTAATTGATTATGAGAAATTAGAAAATAATTTCATAATTGACCCTAATAATTATGAGAAGGCTTAAATAATTATAGAAAGTAATTAATAATGCTGAAAGTCGCTTTTCTGACGAAAAATGCAGATACCGATTCTGCTCCTCGGTGTAAATGCGTACTGATGAAGTACCCTGTAATATTATAATAAGTTCATGAATATTCCTAGAATAATATGTAGGACTGTGATTTCAAGTTTCAAGTCAAAATAATGAGAACTGCCATAACTGATATTGGCTATGTAAAAGCGCGTATATGAAAGGTGCTACAAAAAATAAAATAAAAATATAAAAAATCTTAGAAAAATAAGTAGGTTCAGAATCCTTAGTTTGGGATTAAATTGCTAAGCGTAGCAATTAGCGCTAATACAGTACGATTAAGACTTAAGTGGCCTATAAATAGCCTTGGCACATGATCCTAGGTCAGATTTTGCACCTCTACGTGAGTCTTTTGCTGAAGCTCCAAACCAGCCAACCTTGCCACCCTTCCTCTCCACTTTGTGAGCCAAGGGATCACATTTTCTCCTGGTTTCTTCACCAAATCTCTTGGGGGTGAGTGTGCTTTGGGCTTGTGAGAGTATAAAGTGCCTCTTTTCTAAGTTTAACATCTGGCTTGTGAGGTCTTTGGGGGCTGACTTCTTAGTGGGAGTCTTGGGAGCCATTGTCATGGCATTTTATGCTTCAAGGTGTGACCTTTGAAGAGAAAGGACCCTCCATGGTGTGCCATTTTCGTGCACATTGAACTCTGAACCTTGAGGAGCTGTTTGATGAGCTCCAAGAGCACTCATTTTTCTGTTTTGAGCCTTGGGTAAGTTCACCTACCTTGATCTTGAGTTTTAGTTGTTTAAAGGTTGAGTCTTGGCATGTTAAAGGGTTAAACAAGTAACCAATCAGTATATGAACTTAAAAGAGAGTAAAAATGCACGCTTTAACGTTTAGGAGTGTTAAAAAATGGAACCTTGGAAGTGATATCTCGCGAAATGCAGAAACTGCATTCTGTCGCAAAAAATCCGGATATTGATATCCGGATATGGGATCTGTGATATCTGGATATGCATATCCGGATATGCCCCCGACATATATCCGAATATTCTAGGTTTTCTAAGAACAGTAGTTGTACTGTTCATACAGAAGGTTGTTATGGGTTTGTGGACCCTAGATTGATGAAGTGGGACTTCTGTAATGATTAATCTAAGTCAGAATCCAAGTGATTAAGGGCTTGTGGCTTTGTGAGAAGCCTAAAGACATGAAACTTAAAGGAAAGGCGTTGTCTTTATGTCATATGCTTGTATGTTTGAATATTGATATGATTGCTGGTACGAAACAGATTGTGATTCTGCTGTGTTTGGGCTTTGAGCTTGTGTGAACTCTTGGCTTGGATAGCTAACTTGCAAGGTAAGCTTTCGTGTCCTCAGTTTTGCCATTGTTGGTTCCAACATACCCCATGGGGAATGGTTATATGCATGATGTGTTTTCATGTTTTGATGTTTAAAATGCTTGTGAGCTGTTAAGTGCAAGGGCCTTATAATATGCATGTATTGTTCCATTTAGACGGTAAGCCTGAGTATGTGGCGTCATACAACACAGTGATCCTGTGGGTGGGTGCAAGTGGCGTCTTGCACCATTTGTGGGGTTGTAGACGTACGTCCTGCATTTCTCTGGCCAGTAGCATAGTTGACACACATGACATGGTTATCTGTTGCATTGCACTAATTTTGGAACTTATACTGTTAAACTGCTTTTAGAACTTATATTGCACATGTAAGTGAGCTTGGGGTGGAGAAATCCTTGAGGACCCCTTGCCTTACTGAGATTTCTGTTTAGAGATCTCACCCCACGTTTGGGGCACTTATTTCAGGTTCAGGTAACCCAGGGATTGTGACCTCTAGCGGCACGAGGCCGGAGCTTAGTTGATTGATTTGCTTGCTGATTACGTTGATGCCTCTGCTTAGTGATTATGTCTTATTCATTACCATGCTGTTTGTTTTGAGACTTGATGAGTATGCTGCTTATTTGGTGAGCATGAAGATTGTCCATGCCCCATTGATTTGACGATGTTTAAGTTTATTTAAGTTGTATAAACTATCAGGATCTGTCTGGTCTACGTGTTGTAGTTCCGAGACTAGAGACACACATCAGCTATATTATTTATTGAGGTTATTCAGTGTAGATAGCTGTTTATTTGCAATTTACATACATGCAATGTTTTGAAAAAGAATTAAGTAATCAACTTGGTAATTGATAATGACGTCATAATTGAAACGAAAAAGATATTCCACATTTTAAATTAAGCGTGGCTTAATACGATGACATGGTAACAAACCGGGTATACACGGGGTGTTACATTTTATGGTATCAGAGCACTTTCTAGGGAAAAGCCTGTATGTATTGCAATAACTTAGAATGTTCTGTTGTGAGTCGTGTCTGTGTGTTCTCTCTATTGGGTTTTGCTATGATGATGCACATGTGACCACAATACGTGGGCCTGATCAACTCATTCTTTGTGTAACTTGTGCAAAGTCATGGTACTACCTCGGAGGAACCGAGACACTAGCGCGGATCAACCTGATCCTGTCCTGGCTGCATTGGCTGAGATGCAGAAGGCTCGATTAGCCGACTAGGAGGCCATGAGAGCGGCAAACCAGGCTATGCTGGACGCCGTCAGAGAGGCAAATAGGAAAGCCACTGAGGATGTATTGGAGGTGAACCGCCTGGCGAACATCACATTTTAATAGAGATTTTGTTGGTTATAACTCTACATATATAGTTATAAAACAACCATTATGCGCACTAGTTGGAACCTATGATTTGCAATTTTTTATTATAAATTGTCATTATCATATTATTTATGTCATTTTTTTTTCAATTGACAATGACACTTTGTAATTGCAAATTCAGTTACAGAAACATTATAACCATGCATATAGAGATTTTGTTAGGATGTGTTTGGTATAGGTTTTATTTTAAGTTTGATGGGGAAGTGAAAGTGGGTATTGAGAAATACAATAGCGGACCTAGAATTTTTTTTAATGTCTGCACACTTAGAATAAAAGAATAAAGAAAAAAAAATTTAAAGAAAATTTTAACTTAATATAAAAAAATAAGGGAAAACTTCAAAAAACCCCTTGAAAGTTTCGTTAGAATCACTTACCCTCTCCCCGAAATTTTTAATCATTCACACCTCTACTTAAATTTTTAATCATTTACACCCCTACTTAATTTTTTTTTATCACTTACCCCCTAACTTGATTTTCCATTCAAAATTAAGGTTAACAGAGTTAATTTTTTTTAAAAAAAACCAAAACTATCCTTAAAAAAAAAGAATTAACCCCTGCATTATCTGAACCTTATTGCTGGCAAGAGATAGTCATTGAGGAGTAGAGTCGCAGCTGCGAGCTTGACCACCTTGACCATATGTGTGAGATGTCGATCATAAGAAGCTCTGGAGCCCTTTGCAAGCTGTGTGTTTCTGGTCTTCAGATAGAGAAAATATTCACTTTCATTGCAGAAAAGTAAACATAATTGCAAGATTTCAATTTACATGGCCCCGTTATTTGGTGTTTAGTGCATATAGGAGGAATCTTAAGATTAAATACTTCACTGGTTAAATATTTCAATTCCCTTTTTTGTTTGCTATTCCAAAAAGATGATCCATATATTCATTTTCTTATTTATAGAGTCGTGCAAGAATGTGCTTTTTTCTTGACAATGAAATATAGGTGGTTTTACACTGCACTGGAACTTAATGGAATCGATTTTTATTTGTTAAAGAAAAAATGTCCCAAATATTAACCTTATTCAATTATACCAATCTACCACGTTACGAGAGTGCACGAATGTCTCACTATATCTAACACTGCAAAGAGGCAGCTTGCCCTCATCGGAAATTAAATTTTACAAACTTATCTTAGATTTATTTATTGGTGTAACTGATATGTTATTATTTGAGCAATGGTGAAAGCAAGCACTAAAAGTTGAGTTCGAATGATATTTTCTGAATCTATTGTTCCATTGTATTCTTTGAAGAAGACCAGTGAATTATTTGTGTTCTATTACATTCTATCTACGGTACTCAAAAAATTTCATTCCATCAACAAAGGTCCACTAGGGCTCCACTCCATGACTATCTCTTGCCAGCATTAAGGTCTATTAGTGCAAGGGTTAATTTTTCTTATTTTGTTTTAAAGATAGTTTTGGTATTTTTAAAAAAAGTTAATTCTGTTAACTTTAATTTTGGATGGAAAATTAAGTTAGGGGGTAAGTGATAAAAAAAAATTTAAATAGGAGTGTAAATGATTAAAAATTTCGGGGAGGGGGTAAGTGATTCTGACGAAACTTTCAGGGGGTTTTTGAAGTTTTCTCAAAAAATAATCAAGAATCAATTAAACTGTTACAATAGAACATTTTGGGTCCTCAACAAAAATTATGAGCTTCAATTTAATCTCTTAGGAGAGAAAAAAAGTCTACTCGTGATCCCTCAGAATTCAAAAATAGATTCAGATAATCAAAATTATGGTCCTCTGAAATTCAAAAAGATACACATTAATCCCTCAAAAGAACTAACATGAGTCTATTTTGAAATTTAAAGGAATCACGAGTCGACTTTTTTTTAAGAAATTAAATTGGATCCTGTAATTTTTGTTGATGATCCAAAATATATAAAAAAAATTTCTCCAAAAATTTTGTGTGTGCACTTGCACACACGTCCGTCCGCCACGGGAGAAATACCATGTTTGGTACAAGTTTGCAACAAAAAAAAAATACTAGGAGATTAGGAAGCATAAGAAACTCTTTTTGTGTTGATTTTTATTATTCCAAAAAACCATTTGAGATATGGTATTTTGGGATAGATGGGGAACTGGAAAAATGGTGAAAAAGTTATGGACCAAATTGACCCTCATAGTGAGTGACTTCACTTTCACAAAAATTTATAATGGGGGTATTGTCATCAATTTAACCTATTTTTCATCATTATTTTACATTCAACCAAACATAGACTATGCAAATTTAAATAAATTTTTTCAGTAATATTTCGGTCAACCAAACAACTTTTTTTAAATTTTTCTATCAAACTTACTTTTCTACCATTTCTCCAGTAATTATATTTCTCTAATAAAAAAAATTTCTCCTCTACCAAAGGTTCCCTAAAAGCAACATAACATTATGGCTGTTTGTTTAGGATAAAAAAATAAAGAGACAACAGTAAAGATATGTGACAGAAAGATTTTTTATATTAATTAATTGTTGCCTTATACAATAATATTAATTACTTCAATATTATAAAAGTTAAAAACATTGGCTGAAAGTGAACCAAAATGAAACAGGAAATTAAATCAAAGAGATTGTACAAAGAAATGACTCAACAACAGAAGTAATTAATATTTAAAAGTTAACAATATTGGCTGAAAGTAAACCAAAACGAAGGAACATAAAACTAAATTAAAGAGACTGTACGAAGAAATGATTCAACAACGGGAGTAACTTCAAAGATTCTGATGCTGGACTCTTGATGAATTAAAAGGAAATAGATGGCTGATCCAAAAAGAAATCATCAAATTCCATTTCTCCATCACAGTATAGAACCTCACTCAATGGAGAAAAATTGCCATGAAAGTTGGATAGAGAATTATTTGCATTACTGACAATAGTTCTACTTTCCAGTAGAGGAATCAGTAAATTCAGTTGACCCACCAATTGGATTAAACTGCACAATATTGTTGCTCTTCTGAAATTGATTAAGCTCAATTGATTTTGGAATGCCTTGCGATAAACTAGAGCTTTGATTTGCAGCAAACTTAGGCAGCTGAATGTTTCCTAGTGATTTTATGGATCTGTTAATATAATGCGACCGAATAGGCCCGGCCAGTTCAGAGGAACCCATTCCTCTCAAATTAAAGCCTGTTGGGCAGTTCAGCCTACCAAACATTCCACCAGATTTATATGAATGTTGTGGTGTAGTTGTTAAGATTCTTCCTGATCCAGACAAAGTGTTAAAATTTTCATGTCTATTTATTGAACTCATTTGCACATAAGGGTTACTGCAACCCAATCCATCAACCATGCTACCTTGATGAGTTGCCTTCTTGAGGGCCAACCTGTATTTCTGCAATAAAAAATAAGAACAAGCTATCTATTAAAAAAAGAAAAAAGAAAAAAGAAAGAAGAACGAGCTTCTGTACAATCATCTGAATGCAAGATAAGGAACAATAGAATTAAAATACAATATTATGACGGTTTGTTTGAGGTAAAACAATTAGATATAGAAGTTTATATAATACAGAATTTTATATAATGCAATCATGGGCAGCTGCACGTAAGGATGTTGGGAGTTTAGCCTTCTTGATGAGTTCAGAGATATTATATGCAATTATCACAATATATGCTTTGGATCAGAGTCACCTATACTACTTCCTAAATTGACATTGTTTAAAATTTTAATAATGATAATATATAAATGATTATCAAACAAAAATTTGTTAAAAATAAAAATGCACAATACCCCCCAATTCAACATTGATCCCGTGCCAAAATTTAAACTAAAGGGATCTATATGCTAAAAGGTGGAGATCATTTGCATTTTAACCATAAATAATTTGAAAGTTTGTGATAAATGAGAAATTTTGAATTCTTACCTGCAGATGGCTTGCTACATGTTCTCTTGTAATTCCTTCAACGTTCATCGAATCAAGTATTTTCATAGGAATAGCCTCTGCATGCAGTTACAGTGAAGAAAGCTAATTAAAAATAATTATATCTATTTTGTGGTATCAAATTGTCACATTTAAGTTTCTTGCTTTTGATTCAAATAAAAAAAGGAAAAGCAAATCTTCATTGTTATATAAACTTACTGTCAATGCCTAGTTGATTAACTGCATCAACAAACTTTTTATGCAACTCAACATTCCAAAGTAAACGAGGCTTCTTCTGAGTTGAGGGTTCCTCATTTTCTTTTCCTTTCTGTTCATCATCTTCCTCATTTGGTTCCTTCCTTTTCTGACACAGCTTTTTGCTATGATAAGCATTAATTTCTGATGCGATTCCTTGACTACCTTCCCCAGCCATAATGGGTCTCCTCATTGGATGGCTTATTCTTATCCTTGCAGTCAATCTTCTTTCGCAGTACATGTTGCCATATGTTTTGCAAAACTTCAATTTTAGGAGGTTTAATTAAATAGTCACATGCACCATGTGTAACACCTTTCATCACTTGCTTCGTATCACTGTCTCCTGACAGCACTGAATCTCGACAAAAAAAAAAAAAAAAACAGCTTATGTTGACCGATAAAATTCATTGCATAATTGCGGGACAACACATTTTTATCAGGCTAGATTTATCTCGAACATTGGGAAGAACAAAATAAAAATTAAAACATATTAAATTTGGAATTTGAAAATTTTTCATCAAGTAAATACCGATAATCTCATGATAAGGAGAAGTAAATATGAAGTTAAATACATGCTAAGACAAAAGTGTTTGAGCTTACTGATGATAGGTAGGTCCATCTCGAGTCCCACAATTTCAAGGAGCTTAAATCCGTCCATGTGTGGCATAATTACATCACTAATAGCAAGATCAAACTTGTTTTTGTTTTCCCTCAACATTTCTAGTGCTTTAATTGACTCAGTAGTTGCAGTAACTGCAAGGATCATAAATCAGACGAGATTTAGAGACTTCCTCCAATATCAAAGTAGATCAACTCACACAAAAAATAAAAGCTTAATCAGAATGGTGGAATTTATAATTTTGACAGTAACATTACAATCTAGGAAAATAAATTAAAAATAAATAAACTTCAAAAAAAATTCAGCTTTTGGAGAATTATGTAACACTTGTATTGCGTAGAAAGCAAATCAATGTTTAAAATAAAGAAAATTATAAACTGGTGTATATATAAGCGACTAAACAAATTATCCATGAACAAAGCCTTAGATCAACTCACAAATAACCAAAGCTTAATCAGAATGCTGGAGTTTATAGTTTTGACAACAATGTAACAACCCAGCAAAAAATATTTCAAAAAATTTCAAATTTCAAAAAAAGTTTCAACTTTAAAAAAATTAAGAAACACTTGTCTTATGCAGAAAGCAAATCAATGTTAAAAATAAACATTATAAACTAATGTATATATAAGTGACCAAACATAGTATCCATGAACAAAGACTCTAAAACGCGCGCCCGCGGCCGCGCCCGCGCGCGCGCGCGCGCGCGCGCGCGCGCGCGCGCGCGCGCGCGCGCGCGCGCGCGCGCGCGCGCGCGCGCGCGCGCGCGCGCGCGCGCGCGCGCGCGCGCGCGCGCGCGCGCGCGCGCGCGCGCGCGCGCGCGCGCGCGCGCGCGCGCGCGCGCGCGCGCGCGCGCGCGCGCGCGCGCGCGCGCGCGCGCGCGCGCGCGCGCGCGCGCGCGCGCGCGCGCGCGCGCGCGCGCGCGCGCGCGCGCGCGCGCGCGCGCGCGCGCGCGCGCGCGCGCGCGCGCGCGCGCGCGCGCGCGCGCGCGCGCGCGCGCGCGCGCGCGCGCGCGCGCGCGCGCGCGCGCGCGCGCGCGCGCGCGCGCGCGCGCGCGCGCGCGCGCGCGCGCGCGCGCGCGCGCGCGCGCGCGCGCGCGCGCGCGCGCGCGCGCGCGCGCGCGCGCGCGCCCGCGCCCGCCCGCGCCCGCCGCGCGCGCGCGCGCCGTTGAAAGCCACTACAAATATATATATATATATATATATATATATATATATATATATATATATATATATATATATATATATATATAGGGAAGGGATCTTTTGACTCTAGAGTAAGACTTACAACTCTTACTCCTCATTTCAACCGTTGATTTCCGTCCATCTAACGGTTATCTTAACAATTAATTATTTATTTATTTCAAAGTGGCATGGACAATCCCCATGCTCACCAAATAAGGCAACAGAGCCAAACATAGTCTCAACAACAGCAACACAATAATAACTAGCTAATAGTATATCATCAGCAGATATAATCCAGCATCCAAATATATCATCATATAAATAGCAATATCAGCTAAGCTCCGGCCTTTTGCCGCTAGATGTCTCAACCCCCGCATTACCTGAACCAGAAATATGTGCCCCAAACGTGGGGTGAGATCTCTAAACAGAAATCTCAGTAAGACAAGGGGTCCTCAAGGATCTTCCATCCCAAGCTCATTACATGTGCAATACAAGTTCAAAAAGCAAGTATATGATATAAGTTCCAAAGTCAGTGTAATGCAACAGATAACCATGTCATGTGTGTCAAGATATTCTACTGGTCAGATAAATGCAGGAATATGTCTATTACCCACACTAATGCAAGACGCCACTTACACCCACCCACACTGTCACCGTCTTGTTTGACGCCACATACTCAGGCTAACCGTCGAAGTGGAAACAACACATACATATTATAAGGCCCTTACACTTAACAGTTCAAAAGCATTCCAATCATCAAAGCATGAAAACACATCATGCATATAAACCATTCTCCCATGGGGTATGGTGGAACCAACAATGGCTAAACCGAGGACACGAAAGCTTACCTTGCAAGCTAACTATCTAAACCAAGAGTCCAACCAAGAGCTCACACTAGCTCAAAGCCCAACAAGCAGCTCAATCACAATCTGTTTATGTAGTCATCAATCATCAATAACCATTACTCGAGGTTACCTAAGTGATTAAGGCTTTCTATCTCATTTTAAGTCATTTTATGCAGTTTCTGCAGGAGGTATTCGAATACTACACGATTAGTATTCGAATATTCATGCTCTCCAGAAAGTATTCGATTACTTTCACTAAAGTATTCGAATACCACAAGGGATTCGAATACCAACACCCCAAGTATCTGAATACCACAGTATTCGAATACCAAAATTCACTGTATTAGAATACTCTCCAGTATTCGAATACTTCTTCAAAGGTATTCGAATACTTTTTTTCTCAGAAAAGTATCTCAATACTCCAGCAAGGAGTATTCGACTACCAAGGGATAAGTAGTCGAATACTACACGAAAAGTATTTGAATACTTCTCCAACAGAATGCAGAAATTCGAACTGACTTCTGCATAATGCCAATTTTAAGGGTCAAAAAGCGATTGGGAGTCCAATGACTCCCTACACAGATGTTCATAAGCATGTTAAGAACTCAGAAACACATTTCTTTACTTAAATGATCCAAGTTTTACTTTTTAATCGATTAAACAAGCTTAAAACGTCAAAAACACAAAGTTATGATCATGGTATACCTCTAAGGCTCACAACTCCGAAAATGAGACAGCAAAGAGGTCTCCAACTACACACCAAGGTTTTGACTTTACAAGGCCACGAATTTAAACCCAAAGCTTGGACCTTTCACCATCCAAATGGCACCATGAAGCTCAAAATGCCAAGAAGATGAACCCTTACCCAAAACATAGAAAACAATCCCCAAAACCACACAACTTAGAGGCCTAAACTCAGAAATGAGTGGCCTCACACCCTCACAAGGTTCACTACAAGTGTGTACTGTTAGTATTTGGGTGTCCTAGAGACAATCTTATGATTAAATAAGGACATAGATGTAGACCTTTTTAATATTGTCGCAAATAAATAAAAGCACTCTTTATCTTGTTTCATAATTCTGTCTCGATATTAATGTTAATATATTATGAATAACTTGATAAACCCCATGGAATAAAATAGGTATCTCTTGAGTATCTGTGATCAGATCACAATCATGAAGATTCAAGAATACCGGATGTTTATTCCTAATTTTATGTTCCTAGTCTAGAGATACTGAGAATGGGGTCAGTAATCTCGGGTAAGACTAGCACGACTTATCTACTTGTATATGGATACAAGGTATAGACCTCATATGCTATAGATATGGAGATGTCTTAGCTAAAGTCGTGGGTGGACCTATAAGGGTATAGCTCTCACTGAACAGACCCACAAAGAGACTCTATGAGGAACTCTCACAGAGAGTATCATTAGAGTAGTCTCTTTATATTTGGGTATGTCTTTCCTAAGACCAGAAGTTATTACCTAGATTGTGTTCTAGAAGGCATGCTTTGATTGTGCACCTCGTCTTCCTGAAACATGGAGACTCATAGGTATACTGTTGGGCTTGTCCTGAAAGAACACAAGGCTAGGTGATAAGCTGAAGGAATTCGTCAAATCTCTGTGAGAGATTAGGTTATCTGTAAACCGGAAAAATCGGGATGACATTTACAGGGACTCGGGAATCTATGCATAGTAAAAGAGATCATGAGATGATCTGCCTTTAGAGTCTATAAATTGAAGATTACCTATTTCGAATAAAGCTTACCCTAAACCGCAGGGGTTGATACGCTTCCTTACCCTAGGTTTTATGGGAAGGTAACCGAGACGAAAGGAAATATATACGGCAACCAAATATGTGCAATAGGATGATCAAGTCACTAATCTAACTAGTTCTGGGGCAACAAAGGATTGCTAGTGCTCTGTGTTGTCATTAGATGGGTTGTGGGCTTATTGGGCCCAAACCCATTTATGTCAGTGGCTATGTTGGACCTAATGGGTCACACACTAACACCTAATTGTCTAGATGCTCTAGCATTAATGGTATTGGGCCTAACAATTGTTATTAGCCCAAGAAGTAGTTTGGAACTCCACAGATAGGGTGGAGGGCACATGGATCTAAGTAATAGGCTTGGATAGTTCAAGACATTACTAATTAATTTAATTAGTTAAATTAATTATCAAATGTTTAAATTTTGAATTTTGAATTTGAAATTTGAAATTTGAAATTTGAAATTTGAATTTTGAATTTGAATTTTGAAATTCGAATTTTGAATTTTGAATTTGAAATTTGAATTTTGAAATTTGAAATTTGAAATTTGAAATTTGAATTTGAATTTAAAATTTAAGTGTTTGAAAGTTTGAATTCAAATGTTTGAAATTCGAATTTGAATTGGCTATGAAAAGTTGTTTCATAACAAAAAGATAAGATGAGATCTTGTTGGAACATATCAAGAGGAAATCTTTTGGACATAATCTAAGAAGATTTGGGGTGCTGATTTGGCTGTTGGTTAGTCATCAGAATCAGCTCGAGAAGAAACGATCTGTTGGGAGAATATTTGAGTGATTTGATTCAAGTTTGAATGCAACTACTCAAATGTATCTGGTCATTATTTAGGCTATATGGGGCGCACCATATAACTGATTATATGATGATTTATGATCAGATATTTGATTAGGTTTTGAACCTAATATATCATAAAGATATGATAGGATGTTGTTGGCAAGATTTGATGAGATTTAATTTGCAACAAATCCTATTCTCTCTCTCTTTGATGGAGCGCCCTTTTGGAAGGGATTTTTATTGATTAAAAATCTGATTTGTTTTTAAAAAATAGGCTCCTCTTGTGCGCCTCTATATATATGTTCCTTCTAGGGTTTTTAGAAAACCAACCAAGCCATTCTCTTCTCCTCTCCTGCGCCACTTTTGTGAAGTTTTCACATTGAAAGCTTTACTCTTTCAAACACTTTTACCTAGCCTTTCTCTTCACACAGTGTGAAGTGCGCTTAGCAAGCCTCATTGTAGTGATCACTTGGCGGTTTCACAAGAAGGAGTTCTTGCACCTAGACGCAGTGGGTGGTGTGGATCAACGTTAGAGGGTCTGAACCCTTCAGACCTACCTTGATCATCACGAGTTTTCACGAACAAGGTAACATCATGCTTTCCTAAAGCATGATCTTGAATGCATGTGTGTTCCGCAATGAAAAAGTTTTGTTTTTCCCTCTAGCATGCATCGGCCTTCAAGGCCATTCCCAACTTTCATGTACAAGGTTTAGTGGTGATAAATCAAAGAAAAGGTGATGACTTGGTTGGCTCTCAAGAAAGTCTCAAGCTTCCAAGAAGAGGGCAGAAAATGGCTGGAGAGAATCAACCACCAAAGGGTACAGGTAGAGGCTGAATATGGCCTAGGGTTTTGGGCCCAAAGGCTATATATAGGCTCACTTAAAATAAACACACAGTATTAACAAAAATAGCTACACTTAGCATTTTAATCTCAAACTTTAGATTCTGAACCTACTCATTTTTCCAAGATTTATCATATTTTTATTTTATTTTTCGCAACACCTTTCTGCTATGCGCTTTTCCATAACCAGTATCAGTTCTGGAACCAGTTCTCATTATTTTAACTTGAAACTTTTTTTACAAGTCCTATATATTATTCTAGTGACATATACACACTTTTCATAATTTTCTGGGATACTTCATCAGTACGCATTTATACCGAGTAGCAGAACCGGTATCTGCACTTTTCGTCCGAAAAGCGACTTTCAGCATTATTAGTCAATTATGGAATTATTTCCTAATTTCACATAATTAATTAATTAACTTCCTTAATTAACGGTGCCTTAATTAACGGTGCGGGTTCTTACAATTATAACCCTGAAATAAATTATAATTACAAAAATACCTTGATTTTCGCCTCAAAATGACGTCGTTTTGGGCTCAATGTAGATAAGTTATCTACATTGATTGTAGAAAAAGTGAACCCTAATATTAATTTGGTAATTGATTTTTCTTATTATTTCCTAATATACCAAAAAAATAATACTGATATATAAATAACATGCTTTGGTGTATGTTTGTTGGTTTTTTACATTCTCTTTTTTTTTGGTGTGACATTCTCTTTTTTTGATAAATTTTTTTCTTTCTCTCTTATCCTAATATTCTGGAGGATAAAAAATGTAAAAAGCCAACAAATATATATAAAAACACGATTGTTTTATTTAAAATAATATAACTGAGTGTCCTTTAAATGATAAATATTTTTACATATAAATATTTGTTTTGATAATTTGAAAAAATTAGAAATAAATTTACATTATCATATTGACATTAAATTCGAAATTAATATTAAATTTATTGTTCAAATAAGATTTAACACCAGAAGTAATTCTAATTTTTCTTATGCAATCGCTTACCATCCTTACAAATAAAAAGACATCAAATATATTATTGAAATAGAATTAGACAATTGATTTTATTTTATTTTCATTTTTCTTTCAGAAAAATTCTGAGCATTTTTTCTAATAAAAATAGGAAACAAACAAGAAAATTGAAACTCCTTCAAATTATTATTAAATAATAATAATTAATAATAATAGTAAAAAAATTATTATATTTATTAAAAGAATTCCACAATTTATGGTTATAATGTATTTCCTAAAAAATATATAATTTTGTGTTTGTTTAATTATCATACCTACTATTGACAAATCATTTACAAACAAAACTCCTTCATGGACATTTGCTGGAATCAAAGAACAAGTTTGGTTGATATGTCGTACCCCCATTGAAGCACTGGAATAAGACCGTGCATGGGAATATCTTTAGGAGGAAAGAGCATATTACTAAGGAGCAGGAGCATATCTGTAATGCTTTGTGTATATCTGGTTTGTTAACATCATAATGGTATTAAGCACAACTAATTATATTAAATATATGCGGAGGCTAAGCATATTAATCTCTAATTAAACTCATGTAAAAATGTGAATAAAATTTTTTCCATTCTTCTTTAAGTTGTAATAATTACTTGTATGTCAAGTTAATTGCATGTTATACTTGATTTATTCAACTTTCTTACTTACAATTTACATATATGCTTACTTACACATTTCGTTATCTATGTCTTAAAAGAAGACGTCATTAAGTTTAATTTCTCCTATTAACCAATGATTACTCCATTATGCCCAATTCATTCTTCACATTTACACACTTCAAATTAAGGAAATACAATTCTTATGAACATATATCTCTTCTCTACATAAATTCCTTTATATTAGTTAATGAAATTGATCTTTATAAACCTTAATCACTCACCCAAAACATACATTTCTTGTTATGCAAGTTATCATCTTACTTATATCCTTGGTCTCTAGTAATCCGTTACTTAGGTCATTGTAACACCCCGTTACTGGAATGATGTGTTATCGTCAAATATGATATTAAGTGCAGTTACAATCACAGCAGTTAATTGCAATTACGGGAAAACTTTTTCTTTTTAATATCATTTGTACCTTTGAAATAACTGTGATCATAACTCAGAACTTATTTCGGAATTATAAATGCCATAGCTTAATACCATGAAACTTTCATTTAAACATGCTAAGTGGTTCCCATAAACCAACAAAGCTTAAAACTTATCTTATTCATGTTAAACGCTAAATGCCTTAGTCTCTTAATTTACTCTAACAATTTTATACCTCTCAAATGTTTCCCATTCCTTAAAATATTGTATATTTCTTCGTTATCTACACGTGGGTTCAAACCGCGCTCAATTTGGAGCACCGTAGCTCAAATTATGAATTTTCTAAGAAAGTGATGCTGAACCCGCAGATTCTGGCGCGAACAACGCCACACCAGAGCGAATAGCACCACAAAACAGACCGTTTCCAGAATTCTGGCACAATCAGCGGCAACTTGGCGCGAATAGAGCCAAGATTATGACTTTTCTCTGTATGTTGGCGCGATTAGCGCCAACACAGAGCTAATAGCGCCACGGGTCTGGAGATAGACACCAAAACATGGTAATTCGACCTACTTTGGTATTTTCCCCATAACATGAGTTATACTAATCCAATTTACACAATTTTGGTCTCATTGGAAAGCTAAAAGAAAGATCTATAACTTCCAAGAAGGCTAAGAGGTCCAATTACATCATCTATAAGACAAAATTTTGGCAGCACTCTGTTTGTATTTTCCACATTTCCCAATTCTCCAATTACGTACCTAATTCATTTTCATCTCAATATACACTTGACTAATTCCCAACTCAACAATCCATAAACTCATAAATCATTCCATCAATTGAAACTTCCATAGATCATCATTTACAACAATTGGTTCTTAAGCATAAACCAAGTGGCAATTATCATGATTTCCAATATCATAGCCATTTTAACATCAAATGGTTTATTTTCAACATAAAATCCCAAATGCCTCAAAGCACAACATGTGTGGCCATGGACAAGTCTCACGCTCACCAAAATACAAATGTAATAACATGAGACATATACAATTTTATATACTAAAATACAACCCATGATCAAATGACTTAGAATCACATATGAACAAACAAAGCATAACAACTACAATCTTATGTTCATACTCTAAGTCCAAGATACAAAATAAATGCTAGTATGTGCATCCTATGTAATCCTCCAAAATGCTATGCTCCCCATACGCACATCATGATCCAACTCCTCCATGCTCGCTATAGCCTGAAATGATGTCCCCAAACGCGGGGTGAGATATACAAATATATCTCAGTAAACCAAGGGTACTAGAGGATCACTCCACCCCATGGCTCACTCAATGTACAACAAATAACATCATGTAAAAATGCATACCACACAAAATCACAAACAACTGGGGACAAATCCAAGAACATCCACATCAGGATTCCGTTCAAGGACCCCATCGTATGACTCCCGGAATCTTCCTGGTGCCTCTCCCATGGATGAGACGACCCCATGGAAAAACCCAACTGGAACTCCTCATGAGCCCTATCCAGCGGAAGTCCCCCGTTTGGATCATCCTGGTACCGCTCCCAGAGTCGGCCCCACAGCAAAAACCCGACCAGAATCCCTAAAGGATATCTCCAGCGGAAGTCTAAACCAACACACATCTACTGGCCAGAGATCACAAAATTTAACACACAACATGCTCCAAGCATGTCACACAATCAAGCAATGATGCATGAACATACATATTCACACAATGTCAAAAGGCACCAAAATCCAACCACAACCTTCCACTAGGTGTGGTGGAGCACACAAGGGATTGAAACCCAAGTTCCAAAGGTTTACCTCAACTCCAAGCGCAATGCTCCACACGTATGCTCCAAGTTCAACCTTCCACTATCGCATCCGTGAGAGGCAACCTAAATTGATCACAATATTGATCATCAATACAATCTCCATACAAACCATTCATTTCACACACATTATAAGCAATTAAAATCACTTAGGCCTAATGGCACACACCCATATAATTCACCTATCTCAATCACATACCCTTCACTAAATCACCAATCACAATTATTCATCAATACTTCAATTTTCCTTCCAACCTTCCCCCATGGTTCGAATTCCACCTAAATGGTATCCCAAGGTTTTCCATCCATTCTAACAATTATACACCTCATATAATCCTACAATTTATTCTTACCAACATACAATCAATCATTCTCAACCTTCACATTCATGATCACCACCAACCATTTCATTAATTTCCACCAATTTCACTAAGTTACAAAATCATTTATCACCATAAATTTTATTGGTTCAATCATCATTATACATCATTACAAGCAATAATTAACAAAGGAGCAACAACATTAAAAGTTCCTAACCACCACATTCATCAACACATCATCAACACAAAAACCCAATTTGTGATTTCTACAAAAACTCCACGAAAATAGGAATACTTACAACTAATGGCTTCCTAAGGCTCTAAGGGTTGATAATCAAGTGTCCCTTCAAGCCAAAGCACCACCAATGGCCCCCATTTTCCTCAAAAATGTCACCAATTCACCAAGGAGGATCTCCTCACACACTCACTCTTTGGAAGATTTCTTAGGATGAAAGATGATCACAAGAGGTAGAGGAACAACCTTGATGTTTGGTGTTTTGTCATTTGGTGGCTAGAAATCAAGTTGGAAAATTTCACAAGCTTCCAACCCTTCCACGGAGAAACGCACGCACGGGAGAGAAGGAGAGGGAAGAGAGAGAAAGTGATGGAGAAAAATGAGTCTTGAGTCACTTAAGCCACTTAACCCATAGATGGGTCCCACATGCGATTTAACTTTAATCAATCACCTAATTTAAACCACAATTTCATAACCTATGTATTTTTCTCGTCCATGTCATATTTTTGTTTCCGAAAAATACTGGTGATATTTTCGCGCTTATCGGTAAAATTATACCGCAGTATTTTTACACCGGTAAAATCACTATTCATCAAATTTTTCGAAACTTGCCTATCCACTCGATTTTTCGTCTGAATCCATTTCCGACATTATTTTTACCATAATCATACCCCTTTAATCAACATTATCACATATAAATACGAGGTGTTATATTCACCCCACTTTTTTGAAATTTTGTCCGCAAAATTAAGTTATACTTATACGCTAACTCAGGATACAGCCGGAGAATCTCATCCTCCCGCTCCCAAGTAGCCTTCTCAGGTGTGCGGCCATCGCACTAAATCTTCAACATGGGAATAATTTTACTTCTCAGCCTCTTTTCGCTGCGGTCCAGTACCTCAATGGGACCAATGGGAGTCTTCAGGTTCTCTCAAATTTCAATATCATCCGGTATCACCACATTTGATCATCGGGAGCATACGTCGCAGTTGCGAACATTTTCTGATTGACTAATTCATTTTCACTAATTGGGTTATCTTACATATAGAGCCCATAATTTATTTTGGAAAGTTTGCTAATCTGGTTAGCTTTTCAGCAATATCCACATAGGACCATATCCAGTCTAGATCCAGGGCAATTCAATCCTGATTCCTAACTTTCAATCCTTGCCTCACAGACACATATCACCCTGACGCATTTCACTCTGCAATTATCCTTAGTTGAGTTTCATTCCTACAAAATATATAACTTTCAACATTAAATCCTTCTCAAAACCAGTTACCACATAGTCTTAATTTGTTATACAACCAAGGTTTCTAACATCTTAGTCCATATTAAATACTCTTTCGGTGTCTCAACAGTTCCTCAGTGCAATTTAATCGATTTAATCATATAGTTTACGCACATGGTAATTTCAGTCTCCGGGGCAGAAATCCCCAATTACGGCCTTTAGCCACAAGTTGTACATACATATATCTTCACTCATGTTCTTAATCTAAGAACGTGCAATTCCGCTTCTGCACTTGCTATAAAAAAGGTACCTTTTCTGTGCCCAAATGTCGAATCTGGCCTTACAGGTTCACTAACTTCCATCAAAGCGCATTGGCGAATCAATTTCCTAACACATTTCACTGTTACCTAATGGACCACTCATTATAGTTTACATATCACATTGGCCATTTCAAAGCCTTCAACAACAATTCAACTATAAACTTCTACGTACAAGGTCATGCCTATACTTCCCGTCAATTGCTCATGTCTTTCTCAACTTAGCCATCTCAAGGCTTAACATACAGTTCATCAATGATTTTTCACATTACAGGCATATGCCTAAGACTTCCACTAACAACTATATCTAAATATCGTTCAATACTCTTGCTCTAACTTCCACATATATTTCATTCCTGTATCGCTCAATTTCATAATCGTCACATTTAACCATTTATGTATCGTTCAATTGTATCATATCCTATATCTTACAATTAAGTCCCATCATATAGGGATTTTCAAAGCTTACTTATACTGTCATAAGGAACTAAATCCATCATTATCATTACTTTTGTAATTGAACATCAGTGGGTATACAAGTCTCTCGGAACATTTCAAGTTACCACAAGCATATGACCATATATCATGGTACCTAGCCAAAAACAACATCAACATTGTGCATTTTCAACTCATCTCCCACCATAAGTTGCATATACAATCTACGATACTCCATAAGTCACTCTACCAGTAAAGTAGAGCTATCAACTTTTATTTAACCAATTGCAATTCCAATTTCCAGCTATTATTACACATTCGTACTTGACTACAACACAATTACCTTTCATCAAGGCTAACAGGTCACCGCCTTAACTTAAAATCTCAATCATCACTAGCCTTCCTAGAAGGACATTTACTCAATCTGTCAACATTAAATCAAGCTATTATCTCTTTTAACATAAGGCGAGAATCCCAACAAACTTACAACATCACTTGGAGCCAAAAACTATCTCATCATACTTAATTTACACACACAACAGTGTGTTTCAATATCACACTTCAGAACTCTTACACATTATACCTCACATCTTACATCCAATTTTGACATATTATTGTTCACATTATCACCATAAATTTTATTGGTTCAATCATCATTATATATCATTACAAGCAATAGTTAACAAAGGAGAAACATCATTAAAAGTTCCTAACCACCACATTCATCAACACAAAAACCCAATTTGTGATTTCTACAAAAACTCCATGAAAATAGGAATACTTACAACCAATGGCTTCCTAAGGCACTAAGGGTTGATAATCAAGTGTCCCTTCAAGCCAAAGCACCACCAATGGCCCCCATTTTCCTCAAAACCGTCATCCATTCACCAAGGAGGATCTCCTCACACACACACACTCTTTGGAAGATTTCTTATGATGAAAGATGATCACAAGAGGTAGAGGAACAACCTTGATGTTTGGTGTTTTGTGATTTGGTGGCTAGAAATCAAGTTGGAATATTTCACAAGCTTCCAACCCTTCCATGGAGAAACGCACACACGGGAGAGAAGGAGAGGGAAGAGAGAGAAAGTGATGGAGAAAAATGAGTCTTGAGTCACTTAAGCCACTTAACCCATAGATGGGACCCACATGCGATTTAACTTTAATCAATCACCTAATTTAAACCACAATTTCATAACCTATGTATTTTTCTCGTCCATGTCATATTTTTGTTTCCTAAAAATACCGGTGATATTTTCGCGCTTATCGGTACAATTATACTGCAGTATTTTTACACTGGCAAAATCACTATTCATCAAATTTTTCGAAACTTGCCTATCCACTCGATTTTTCGTCCTGAATCCATTTCCGGCATTATTTTTACCTTTGAGGTCTTCTACTCAATTTTTCATGCCTAGGGATACATGTTTGGTAAATTACCATTTTGCCCTTTTCACATATTTTGGTCCTAATTTCAGGATTTTCCCTAATCATACCCCTTTAATCAACATTATCACATATAAATACGAGGTGTTATATTCACCCCACTTTTTTGAAATTTTGTCCGCAAAATTAAGTTATACTTATACGCTAACTCAGGATACAGCCGGAGAATCTCATCATCCCGCTCCCAAGAAGCCTTCTCAGGTGTGCGGCCTTCCCACTAAATCTTCAACGTGGGAATAATTTCACTTCTCAGCCTCTTTTCGCTGCGGTCCAGTATCTCAATGGGACCAATGGGAGTCTTCAGGTTCTCTCAAATTTCAATATCATCCGGTATCACCACATTTGATCATCGGGAGCATACGTCGCAGTTGCGAACATTTTCTGATTGACTAATTCATTTTCACTAATTGGGTTATCTTACATATAGAGCCCATAATTTATTTTGGAAAGTTTGCTAATCTGGTTAGCTTTTCAGCAATATCCACATAGGACCATATCCAGTCTAGATCCAGGGCAATTCAATCCTGATTCCTAACTTTCAATCCTTGCCTCACAGACACATATCACCCTGACGCATTTCAATCAGTAATTATCCTTAGTTGAGTTTCATTCCTACAAAATATATAACTTTCAACATTAAATCCTTCTCAAAACCAGTTATCACATAGTCTTAATTTGTTTTACAACCAAGGTTTCTAACATCTTAGTCCACATTAAATACTCTTTCGGTGTCTCTACAGTTCCTCAGTGCAATTTAATCGATTTAATCATATAGTTTACGCACATGGTAATTTCAGTCTCCGGGGGAGTAATCCCCAATTACGGCCTTTAGCCACAAGTTGTACATACACATATCTTCACTCATGTTCTTAATCTAAGAATGTGCAATTCCGCTTTTGCACTTGCTATAAAACAGGCACCTTTTCTATGCTCAAATGTCGAATCTGGCCTTACAGTTTCACTAACTTCCATCAAAGTGCATTGGCGAATCAATTTCCCAACACACTTCACTGTTACCTAATGGTCCACTCATTATAGTTTACATATCACATTGGCCATTTCAAAGCCTTCAACAACAATTCCACTACAAACTTCTACGTACAATGTCATGCCTATACTTCCCATCAATTTCTCATGTCTTTCTCAACTTAGCCATCTCAAGGCTTGACATACAGTTCATCAATGATTTTTCACATTACAGGCATATGCCTAAGACTTCCACTAACAACTATGTCTAAATATCGTTCAATACTCTTTCTATGACTTCCACATATATATCATTGCTGTATCCCTCAATTTCATAATCATCACATTTAACCATTTATGTACCGTTCAATTGTATCATATCCTATCTCTTACAATTAAGTCCCATCATATAGGGATTTTCAAAACTTACTTATTCTGTCATAAGGAACTAAATCCATCATTATCATTACTTTTATAATTCAAAATCAGTGGGTATACAAGTCTCTCGGAGCATTTCAAGTTACCACAAGCATATGACCATATATCATGGTACCTAGCCAAAAACAACATCAACATTGTGCATTTTCAACACATCTCCCACCATAAGTTGCATATACAATATACAATACTCCATAAGCCACTCTACAAGTAAAGTAGAGCTATCAACTTTTATTTAACCAATTGCAATTCCAGTTTCCAGCTATTATTACACATTCGTACTTGACTACAACATAATTACCTTTCATCAAGGCTAACAGGTCACCGCCTTAACTTAAAATCTCAATCATCACTAGCCTTCCTAGAAGGACATTTACTCAATCTGTCAACATTAAATCAAGCTATTATCTCTTTTAACATAAGGCGAGAATCTCAAAAAACTTACAACATCTCTTGGAGCCGAAAACTATCTCATCATACTTAATTTACACACACAACAGTGTGCTTCAATATCACACTTCAGAACTCTTACACATTATGCCTCACATCCTACATCCAATTTTGACTAAGGGTTGATAATCAAGTGTCCGTTCAAGCCAAAGCACCACCAATGGCCCCCATTTTCCTAAAAAATGTAACCCATTCACCATGGAGAATCTCCTCACACACTCACTCTTTGGAAGATTTCTTAGGATGAAAGATGATCACAAGAGGTAGAGGAACAACCTTGATGTTTGGTGTTTTGTGATTTGGTGGCTAGAAATCAAGTTGGAAAATTTCACATGCTTCCAACCCTTCCATGGAGAAACGCACGCACGGGAGAGAAGGAGAGGGAAGAGAGAGAAAGTGATGGAGAAAAATGAGTCTTGAGTCACTTAAGCCACTTAACCCATAGATGGGTCCCACATGCGATTTAACTTTAATCAATCACCTAATTTAAACCACAATTTCATAACCTATGTATTTTTCTCGTCCATGTCATATTTTTGTTTCCTAAAAATACCGGTGATATTTTTGCGCTTATCGGTACAATTATACTGCAGTATTTTTACACCGGTAAAATCATTATTCATCAAATTTTTCGAAACTTGCCTATCCACTCGATTTTTTGTCCTGAATCCATTTCTGGCATTATTTTTACCTTTGAGGTCTTCTACTCAATTTTTCATGCCTAGGGATACGTGTTTGGTAAATTACCATTTTGCCCTTTTCACATATTTTGGTCCTAATTTCAGGATTTTCCCTAATCATACCCCTTTAATCAACATTATCACATATAAATACATATTTAAAATACGAGGTGTTATATTCACCCCACCTTTTTGAAATTATTTCCTCAAAATTAAGTTATACTTATACGCTAACTCAGGATACAGCCGGAGAATCTCATCCTCCCGCTCCCAAGTAGCCTTCTTAGGTGTGCGGCCTTCCCACTAAATCTTCAACGTGGGAATAATTTTACTTCTCAGCCTCTTTTCGCTGCGGTCCAGTATCTCAATGGGACCAGTGGTAGTCTTCAGGTTCTGTCAAATTTCAATATCATCCGGTATCACCACATGTGATCATCCGGAGCATACGTCGCAGTTGCGAACATTTTCTGATTGACTAATTCATTTTGACTAATTGAGTTATCTTACATACAGAGCCCATAATTTATTTTGGAAAGTTTGCTAATCTGGTTAGCTTTTCAGCAATATCCACATAAGACCATATCCAGTCTAGATCCAGAGAAATTCAATTCATCACTTCCTAACTCTCAATCCTTGCCTCACAGACACATATTACCCTGACACATTTCAATCAGTAATTATCCTTAGTTGAGTTTCATTCCTACAAAATATAACTTTCAACATTAAATCTTTCTCAATACCAGTTACCACATAGTCTTAATTTGTTATACAACCAAGGTTTCTAACATCTTAGTCCACATTAAATACTCTTTCGGTGTCTCAACAGTTCCCCAGTGCAATTTAATCGATTTAATCATTTAGTTTACGCACATGGTAATTTCATTGTCTGGGCGAGTAATCCCCAATTACGGCCTTTAGCCACAAGTTGTACACACATATATCTTCACTCATGTTCTTAATCTAAGAACGTGCAATTCCGCTTCTGCACTTGCTATAAAACAGGCACCTTTTCTGTGCCCAAATGTCGAATCTGGCCTTACAGGTTCACTAACTTCCATCAAAGCGCATTGGCGAATCAATTTCCCAACACACTTCACTGTTACTTAATGGACCACTCATTATAGTTTACATATCACATTGGCCATTTCAAAGCCTTCAACAACAATTCCACTATAAACTTCTACGTACAAGGTCATGCCTATACTTCCCATCAATTGCTCATGTCTTTCTCAACATAGCCATCTCAAGTATTAACATACAGTTCATCAATGATTTTTCACATTACAGGCATATGCCTAAGACTTCCACTAACAACTATATCTAAATATCGTTCAATACTCTTGCTATGACTTCCACATATATTTCATTCATGTATCCCTCAATTTCATAATCATCACATTTAACCATTTATGTACCGTTCAATTGTATCATATTCTATCTCTTACAATTAAGTCCCATCATATAGGGATTTTCAAAACTCACTTATTCTGTCATAAGGAACTAAATCCATCATTATCATTACTTTTATAATTCAACATCAGTGGGTATAAAAGTCTCTCGGAACATTTCAAGTTACCACAAGCATATGACCATATATCATGGTACCTAGCTAAAAACAACATCAACATTGTGCATTTTCAACACATCTCCCACCATAAGTTGCATATACAATATACAATACTCCATAAGTCACTCTACCAGTAAAGCAGAGCTATAAACTTTTATTTAACCAATTGCAATTCCAGTTTCCATCTATTATTACACATTCGTACTTGACTACAACACAATTACCTTTCATCAAGGCTAACAGGTCACCGCCTTAACTTAAAATCTCAATCAACACTAGCCTTCCTAGAAGGACATTTACTCAATCTGTCAACATTAAATCAAGCTATTATCTCTTTTAACATAAGGCGAGAATCCCAACAAACTTACAACATCACTTGGAGCCGAAAACTATCACATCATACTTAATTTACACACACAACAGTGTGCTTCAATATCACACTTCAGAATTCTTACACATTATGCCTCACATCCTACATCCAATTTTGACATATTATTGTTCACATTATCACCATAAATTTTATTGGTTCAATCATCATTATACATCATTACAAGCAATAATTAACAAAGGAGCAACAACATTAAAAGTTCCTAACCACCACATTCATCAACACATCATCAACACAAAAACCCAATTTGTGATTTCTACAAAAACTCCATGAAAATAGGAATACTTACAACCAATGGCTTCCTAAGGCTCTAAGGGATTTGATAATCAAGTGTCCCTTCAAGCCAAAGCACCACCAATGGCCCCCATTTTCCTCAAAAATGTCACCCATTCACCAAGGAGGATCTCCTCACACACTCACTCTTTGGAAGATTTCTTAGGATGAAAGATGATCACAAGAGGTAGAGGAACAACCTTGATGTTTGGTGTTTTGTGATTTGGTGGCTAGAAATCAAGTTGGAAAATTTCACAAGCTTCCAACCCTTGCATGGAGAAACGCACGCATGGGAGAGAAGGAGAGGGAAGAGAGAGAAAGTGATGGAGAAAAATGAGTCTTGAGTCACTTAAGCCACTTAACCCATAGATGGGTCCCACATGCGATTTAACTTTAATCAATCACCTAATTTAAACCACAATTTCATAACCTAAGTATTTTTCTCGTCCATGTCATATTTTTGTTTCCTAAAAATACCGGTGATATTTTCGCGCTTATCGGTACAATTATACCACAGTATTTTTACACTGGTAAAATCACTATTCATCAAATTTTTCGAAACTTGTCTATCCACTCGATTTTTCGTCCTGAATGCATTTCTGGCATTATTTTTACCATTTGAGGTCTTCTACTCAATTTTTCATGCCTAGGGATACGTGTTTGGTAAATTACCATTTTGCCCTTTCACATTTTTGGCCCTAATTTCAGGATTTTCCCTAATCATACCCCTTTAATCAACATTATCACATATAAATACATATTTAAAATATGAGGTGTTATAGTCATCTCACATACAAATCATATTACACAATATTAATAACTAACATTATTAATCATATCATTACATCATATGACCAATTACAAATACTCAATAGCATAACTTATACATGTTCTCTAAGCAAAACAACATGCTTGATCAAGAAGGCATAGACAGCCCCTATGCTCTTCACGTATATAAACATAACATAACATGTCAAATCACAATAATGCCACATAGGAATATATAACAACATATTATAGCAATGCATGTCTCATATCATGCTATAAACTCAATGCCGACCTCTTGCCACTACATGCATCCACATCAACAATCTCAGTACCTGAAAAATGTGCCCCACACGGGGTGAGATTTTGACAAATTTCAGTAAGACAGGGGGGTCCTCAAGGATTCTTCCGCCCCAAGCTCACTTACAAGTATAATAAGTATAACACCTCACATGTCTAAATTAAATATTTAAAATATTAAGTGAGTATTTAAGTGAAGGATTAGTGAAAATCCTGAACATTAGGCCAAAATACAAAGAAAGGGTAAAACAGTAATTAGCCAACACGCAACCCTAGGAAGATAAAAATTGAGTAGATGGTCTCAAATGATGAAAATAACCCTGAAATGGATTCAGAACGAAAAATTGAGTGGTTAGGCAAGTTTCAGAAAATTCGGTGAATAGTGATTTTACGGGTAAAAATACCGCAGTACAGTTGCACCGTAAAGCGTGCCGATTGAGTTTTGAGCTCTAGGTTCTGAATACAAGTTATAAATGGTATATTTGACTAGAAAATACGATTTCTGATGAAAATTGACAGAAATTAGTGAGTTCAGGGAAGCGCGCCCACAACATAACAACTTAAAACTGCGATTTCTTCGAACGACCGGAAAACTTCAGATTCATCTGATCAAGTATAATTAAAGGACTTTGGTGAATGTTTAATTTTTAATTTTAAAAATAGGTTGTGAAATAATCGAAGACTAGTGGTGAGATTAAGTGAGTTTAAGTGAGTTTAAGTGAGTTTTGAGTGAGGTGGCACTTGTGGGACCCACCCCCACCCCCACTTAAATGACCATTTAAGCACAGGTGGAAATCAGAATTTGGAACTCATCCCCTTCCTTTTTCAGCTGCAAATTCGTGGGTCTCCATGGTTAGGGTTTTGAAAACTTCAAACAATTGTAACTTGAGTTCTAGGCCACCAAATTGAGTGGTTCCAAAGCCTAACTCACTTGAAATTTCGCAAGGAATCCATTTTTATCCTTATTTCCGAGTTTGGTGCAGTGTAGAGGGAGATACTTCCCATTTTCAGTTGCGAAATATTGAAGTATTTTGGGGATTTTGGTGGATTGGAAGCTGACTTTGGTTCATTGGTTGCTTGAAGATCATTCCCTTGGACCCTAGGAGTTGTTTTGTGGTGAGTTTCTCCAATTTTCATTGAGTTTTTATTCTGATTGAATTTGTGACATAGAGTGGGTTGTTTGGATTGATGTAGTTAGAGAGCTCAAATTGAAATTTTGTATTAGACAAATGTGGCTTAGAATGATGTTTAAGAGTGATTGATGTCATAAAAAAATTATTGAGGAAAAATTATTTAACTTAGGCAAATTTTGTGTTCATGAGCAAGACTTTATGAATTGGAATTTTGGTGTGATGAGATAATTGAGTTGTGGAGTAATTGTGTGAGTTAATAGTAAAATCGTATGATGTGTGGAGTTGTTAAAATGAATTGGATACCTTTGGTATGATGACTTGATGAATTCGGCCATTGGAGGGTAGTTGAGAATTGATGTTGAAAAATCATTTGGATGATGTGTTGTGTAATTATATGGTGATTAGATGGGTTGTGTGGTGGTTGGAAAGTGTTAGAATCAATGGAAAATAATAACTTGTGTTTAGGGACATAAATGAACCTAGAGTGAATTATTTAGCAAAACGATGAGTAAAAGACATAAAATGGAAAAACGGCACTTGAATTGGCCTCTTGGCAACCTAAGGAAACATAATAAAATGAGAAAGAAAATTTAGAAAAATAAATCCTAAAATAACACTACAAGGGCCGAACCATCAAGGGAGGATGGGGAGGATTTTGTGATTTTTGCGTTTTGACGTAAATTGACGTATACTGACGGCTGTACATGGTTGTATAGGCTGTCGTACGTCGACTTGAATCCTGAACAGTGAATCAGTGAATTTCCCTTGGTCTTGGACCAAGTGGATTGAGGCGTTCTGTTGAGTAGCAGACTTGGAACTTAAGCTGCTGCGGATGTAAGTGAAAAAACTATTTAAGGTAACCTCTTGGTAGTGGGGCTTGTTCCCCATTTCTGTTCCACCTTGGTAGTTGATGGCAACGGTAGGAAGTGTGTATGAGTAGTGTAGAACAGCATGAGCATGCATTAGCATTTATGAGGGTACTATATGTACCAGATCACTGGCCAGTAGATAGTGTAGCCTTCGGGCAGTGCGAACTTCCACTGGATAGGTCTCTGAGAGGGAGTTCCAGTTGACCGAGGGTCATGGTGTGTGATCCGGATAGGAGCACACTAGGAATGTCACGGGTGTTATGGATGGAAGGGGTACCTTGGTTGTGGTTATTTGAACACACCTTGGATGAGACCCATAGGCTTATATATGCCCAGTGCGTGCGTGGTATTGGTAGCTACCATCCCGCATCGTCGTATTTTGTATCCCGATATTTCCCAGTTTCTCTAAATCCCTTGCTATATCCCGTTTTCAAAGTGGTTGTTTTATTCTACTTATATGCATCGAAGTGAACCATTGGGCGGAGTTTTCTCCAGAACCTCTGGATTACTGAGATATATTCGTATATCTCACCCCGTCTCGGGGCATTTATTTCAGGAGGTAGCTGTGGAGCTGGAGCAACGGGCAAGAGGCCCGCAAAGTGAGCAACTGAGTGCTTAGCATTTTGCATTTTGTTGGCAGTGTGGCTTAGGCTAGACTTAGGGCATGAACATCTCATATGTATGTAGGATGAGTTTCATTAGCATATGTGTTCATGTCATTTTGCCTAAGTCTAGTAGTCATGTCATGTAGTTTATTTTACCATTTGTATTTAAGTTGTAATATTGGAAGATTGTAATGAAGTTTAATTTGTAAGTTGTAAGTTGTAAAGCAAATATTGTAATTGTAGGTTGATGCATGACAAGTTATGATGGAAGGGCCTTAGGCCTATTTTAGATGATGATTGCAAGTATGATAGAAAATGCATGAAAGTGATGTTAGTGATTGCAACTATTTAAGAATGATTAAAGTGAGCTATATGTTTAATAACTATAAACTAGATTGGGTTGTAAGTGCCCCAAGGCATTGTTGGTCCTTGTGTGTGCCACCCATTGGATTATTACTATATTATTATGTGATTATTAGGTACATTTGAGACATAAATGAGTTCGTACAAATTTGGGGATTATTGGGAAAACAAAAGAAACTATGGCGAAATTTCTGTAGAATTGGCAGATTTTAGGTGAACTTCGGGAGAGCATATCTCCTTCCATAGAGGTCCGATAGAGACGTGGCATACGCCATTTTGAAGGTTGCAATGTCCTCTACCTTGTGTCAAAAGTTGGGAAAAATATGGGTTGGTCTTCGACCTGAAAAAATAGAAGAACGCAGACTGCTCATGTGCCTACTGCACATGTGGCAGTTCTGGAACTGTTTTGGGAAATTAATTCCCGCTTTCTTTCTCAGTCAAATTAAGCGTATGATACACCAAAATGAAGTTTGAGATGTCTAGTTTGTACAATAAAAATTTGAGAGCAATTGGATGAGTGGATGGTGTGCAGTAATTTGAAAAGTGTGAGTGGTTTTGAGCTGTTTTGGGGTTGGTTGGCTGTGTTGCTTGTCTAACTTCAAACGGCGATAGCCGGAGCAAACGAGCTCCGAATTGAGCGTGTGATAGCTTGTTGGAAAGGGAATTATGTAAGAAAAAAATATAATCTGAGAAGAAGGTCTGGTTGTGAACGTTGTGTTCGCAGAAAATTAATGAGTGAACCATGTTCAAGAAGTAAAAACGTAAAATTGAGTAATTGGCTAAGTGGGTTTATGGGGACCCCTTAGTAACTTATAATAAGTAAAGTAAGAAGTAAAAGTAGCTAAAATAATTATTCCGCAAGATTTTTCAGTTATGGTCACAGCTTTTAATTATTACGCTTTTATTGTTTTGTGTGCTTGTGAAATCGTTGGTATTTAATATGGATTGATAGACAGTGTGGAGGTATTTTCAATGTAAGGAATATTCTACAACCACCAAGGGTGGAAGTGATGAGGAAAATTGTTGGGTTGCTTTATAATATTGAGTATGGGCTTATGTGAGCTGTAGCAGACAATGGATTAGAACAGAGACAGGATTTTATGAGTTATTGTTGTACTATCACAAGGTGAGAGAGTATGATCGGAGAATGAGCTAATGTATAACCTACGGTGAAATCATGTGATTAATGTATGAACTAGGTTGCAATAAAGTGTGAAAATTAAGTGGTTAGTAAGAGAACTGAATTGTCAAAGGTGCATAGAGTGTGGAATTATGTGTTTTAGCAAAAGAGCTGATGTGTAAGGTCAAAACAAAAATGATAAGATTAGTTAATGAGTTGAGGTATAAGTGTTAGTGCAAGGATTGATATAATTTTCCAGTGCACGGATTGAGGTGAAATTAGTCCTTTGTGATAGGACGAATATGTTTAGAAGATCCCTGTGTGATGGGAAGTATATGTGAGATGTGTACAGAACTTTGAGAAGATGTAGGATTCATGGAATAGAGATTATGTTATGGACCATGCCAAGTGGATAGTCAAAGTAAAAGAGTAAAAAATTTGTGTGAAGAATAAGCAAGGAAGAGATAATGGACTATGGATTTGAACAGTAACATGACAGAAGGAACTATTGAGAGTTAAGAAATGTGTACGAAATTACGAAGAGAATGTGAATTATTATAATAGTGACTTATATGTAAACTATCAGTGAGAAGAATGAAATGAGAGAGTAAAATGAATTGACTTATATATAACAGGTGTGTATTATACCACTACTACTATGGTTATGGGGATAGCCCCATGTGAATATACCAAAGATATTTTGTTGTTATATACAGAGGTGATACAGACACCAAATGGACTGGGTCCATCTGTGATCTGGAGTGTACGGAGTACCAGTTTTGTCGTTATATATATAGATATGTTATAAGTATGAACTCCCTGGTGTAATGGGTACACGTTTGCTGTTATATACAGATGTGATATAAATATGAACTCCTCTGTGCACTGGGTGCACATCATAAGACTTGATATTACCATCTCTGTGCGGCCTATGTGCCCGAAGTGTGTAGCAATCTCCGTGCGGATTATGTTCCCGGAGACTATTATTATGTTATATGAGTAATATGAGATGAGGAAGTATCCCGCAGTGATGAGACTGCTAGTATAGTTGAGTTGATCTACATAAGTGCACAAATAAGAAAAGTTGGGAATGCTAATAGAACAGGGTCAGCAGGTGGTAGGTTATCATTACTGCATGGATCATATGGGTGGATTCTCTAATCGGTGGGTCATTACATCTGGGGCCCTGAGGACAACAAGAGCTCGAGCGGTTAAAACCTGAGAATGTTGTTACCCACTGTATTGAGAGAGTTCTTCCATGTGATTAACGCAAAATGTGAGGTCAGATATTTGTAAATGAACAATAATATGTCAGATTTGGATATAAGAGGTGAGGCATAGTGTGTAAGAATTTAGAAGTGTGATAGTTATAACACCTCACATTTCTAAAATATAATATTTAAAATATTAAATGAGAATTAAAGAGAAGGATTAGTGAAAATCCTGAGTATAAGGCCAAAATACAAAGAAAGGGCAAAACGGTAATTAGCCAACACGCAACCCTAGGAAGATAAAAATTGAGCAGAAGGTCTCCGATGATAAAAATAACCCTGGAAATGGATTCAGAACAAAAAGTTGAGTGGACAGGCAAGTTTTCAGAAAAATCAATGAATAGTGTTTTTCGCGGGTAAAAATATCGCGTTACGATTGCACCGTAAAACGTGCCAGTTGAATTTTGAGCTCTAGGTTTCAAATATGAGTTATAAATGGTTTGTTGAGTTAGGAAATACGATTTTGATAAAATTTGATGGAATTGAGTCATTTTGGGAAAAATTGATGAATAGTGATTTTCCGGTGTAAAAATACTGCGGTATAATTGTACCGATAAGCGTGAAAATTTTATCAGTATTTTTGGGAAACAAAAATATGACATGAACAAGAAAAATACGTAGGTCATGAATTTGTGGTTGAAATTAGATGATTGATTAAAGTTAAAACGCGTGTGGGACCCGCCTGTGACTTAAGTGAGTCAAACTCACCTTTTTTCACACTTTCTCTCTCCTCCCTCTCTTCCTCCCCGCGACAGCAGCCCCCTTCCCCCTTCCTCTTTATGCAAATTTTTCTTTGGATCATAACTCACTCAAATCTCAACCAAATCCAACGATTTTTGTCTTGAAACTTGTTGGAAAACACCTCCTAAACACATTGGTACCACTCTTGAGCCTTGAAATCGCGTGTGTGAGGAGATCTTGGCCAATTACAGTCACGGTTTTGGGAGGAAATTTTGTGTTCTTGGAGCTTCCAAGTGCTCCAATGGTGGAGTATAGTTAGGAGGAGCCTTGTACCTTCCATTTGGGTGAGTGTGCTTGCATTTTAAACGGTTGATTGTGATGAATTGATTTTGTGACCTAAAGCTTTGATTGATGATATGTTGTGTTAGAGAGCTCAATTTGAAAATGTGTATTAGATGATAATGTGTTAGAATGATGTATTAAAGCTAGAAATGCGATGAAATTTATTGGTGAAAATTGATGAATTTAACTTAGAAAAATTTGATGATCATGATTTTGGACTTGTGAATTTTGGTGTTGAGACTTGTTTGATAAATTGTGGCATGATGATATGATGATATAATAGGTTGTATGAGGGTTGGAATGATTAAAATTGAATGGAAATCCCTTGGAATGTCATAGGGCAAGATTCGAACCTTTGAGGAAAAATTGAGGAATTGGTGTTGAAAAATGAATTGGATGATGATTTGTGTAGTTATATAGTGCTTAGATGGGTTGTGTTGTGATTGGCAAGTGTTTGAATCAATGAGAAAATTAAATTGTGTTTAGAGACCTAAATGAGCCTAAAGTGAAATATTTCGCAAAACGATGCGTAAATGTCATAAAACGGAAAAACGACGATTGAACTAGCCTCTAAGCAACCTAAGGAAGTGTTATAAAATGAGAAAGAAAATTTAGAAAAATAAATCCCCAAATAACACCTATATGGCCGAACCTCCAAGGAGAAAAGGGGGGATTTTGCGGTTTTCGCGTTCTGAAGTAATCCGACGCGAAAATGACGAACCGGCACTTGAATTGGCCTATTGACAACCTAATGAGGCATAACAAAATGAGAAAGAAAATTTAGAAAAATAAATCTCAAATTTACACTTGAATGGCCGAACCATCAAGGGAGGATGGGGAGGATTTTTGTGATTTTGCATTTTGATGCTATTTGACGCGTACTGATGGATGTACGTAATTGTATAGGTTGCCGTACGTTGACTTGAATCCCGAATCTTGATTCAGTGAGTTGCCATTGGTCTTGGACCAAGTGGATTGAGGTAAGTAATTGGTTCAATGCATGTGTAATTGTAAAGTAGCATGTATTGTTTGAATTGTGAGTGATTAGGAATGTCCTCTGTGTAGGCATTCTGCTGTGTATCAAGTTGAGGGATAAGCTGCTGCGGAGCTTGTGGAAACAATATTTCAGGTAACCTCTTGGTACTGGGGCTTGTTCCCCTTTTCTGTTCCACCTTGCCAGTTGATGGCAATGGTAGGAAGTGTGTATGAATAGTATAGAACACATGAGCATGCATGCATTATTGCTATGGGTACTGCAGTACCGAGTCTCTGGCCAGTAGACAGTTTTATTAGCCTTCGGGCATTTTCAGACTTCCGCTGGATAGGTCTCCAGGAGGGAGTTCCAGTTGACTGCGTGTCATGGTGTGTGATCCGGGTAGGAGCACACTAGGAATGTCTTTGGCGTTTTGGTTGGTTTGGGCATCATGGTTGTGGTTTCTGTGAACACACCTTGGATGATACCCATAGGCTTATATATGCCCAGGGCGTACGTGGAATTGGGGTTACCATCCCGTATCGTCGTAGTTTGTTTCTTTATATTCCCCATTTCTCTAAATCCCTTGCTATATCCCGTTTTCAAAGTGGTTGTTTTATTCTATTGATATGCATCGAAGTGAACCATTGGGTGGAGTTTTCTCCAGAACCTCTTGGTTACTGAGATATATTCGTATATCTCACCCCGTCTCGGGGCATTTATTTCAGGATGTACCTGTAGCGTTGGAGCAGCGGGCAAGAGGCCCGCAGGGTGATAGAGGAACATTTTCAGTATTTGGCATATTGTTCATGTTGGCATGCCTAGGTCTAGCAGTTTGTATCATGTAAATTTATGTCTAAATTTATAATTGGTGTTGTAATATTGTAAAAGGCAATTTGAAGTTAAAGTGGTAAGTTGTAATATTTACGTGTATGTTGTAAATGTAAGAGAGGCATGATGTACCAAGATGGAAGGATTTTAGGCCTATGTTAGAGTTATGATTACATGATTATATTGTGAAACTACATGTGAATGGGACCTATATGATTGAAAAAAGTAAGAAATATAATGTGAGCTCTATTGTATAAACTGTGTAATAACTATAAACTGGATTGGGTTGTAAGTGCCCCAAGGCGTTGTTGGTCCTTGTGTGTGCCACCCATTGGATTATTAATGTATTATCATGTGTTTATTAGGTACATTTGAGGTTTAAATGATCGTTTACAATTTTGGGATAATTGGAAAAACAAAGGAAACTCTGGCGAAATTTCTGTAGAATTGGCAGATTTTAGGCGGACTTCGGGAGAGCATATCTCCCTCCATAGAGGTCCAATAGGGACGTGCCATACGCCATTTTGAAGGTTGAGATGTCCTCTACCTTGTGTCAAAATTCTAGGAAATTCTGGGTTGATCTTCGGCCTGAAAAAAAATTAGAAACACGGACTGCTCATGTGCCCCTGCACCTGAGGCAGATTCTGGACCGGATTTGGGAAATTAATTCCCGCTTTTTTTCTCAGTCAAATTAAGCGTATGATATGTCAAAATGAAGTTTGAGATGTCTAGTTTGTAGGATAAAAATTTTAGAGCAAATGGTTCAATGGATTGAGTGCAGTAATTCGAGTAAGGTGAGTGGTTTGGAGCTGTTTTTGGGGTTGTTTGGCTATTCGCTGATCCAACTTCAAACGGCGATAACCGGAGCAAATGAGCTCCGAATTGAGCATATGATAGCTTGTTAAAAAGGGAATTAAGTAAGACAAAGATCTAATCTAAGAATAAAGTTTGATTGCGAACGGTGTGGTCGCAGAAAAATTAAGAGTGAAACATGTCCGAATAGGTAAAAACGTAAAGTTTGGAAATTGGCTAAGTGAGTTTATGGGAACTCCTTAGTATCTTATAATAAGTAATGTGAGTTATAAAAATAGTTTAAATAATTCTTCCGCAAGAGTTTACAGTTACGGTCACAGCTTTTAATTATTACGCTTTTTATGTTTTAAATGCTCGCGTAATAATCGGAAAAAGTTTATTCGCATTTTTATAAATGAACTGCTGTGATTGTAACTGCGCTTAATATCATAATTAATGTTAACAATACCGGTGTACAACGGGCCGTTACAATAGTGAAGGACTATTGTGGGTGTAAAGTAAGTTCGAGGAAATAATATCGGCTCCAAGTGAGGTAGTAAGTGTGTTGGAATTCTCGCCTTACGATAAAGGAGATAATAGTGTGATTTAATGTTGACAAATGGAGTAAGTGTCCTTCTAAGAAGGCTGGTGATGATCAAGAGTTCAGGTTAAAACGGTGAATTATAAGCCCATATAAAAGGTAAATTGTGATGGAATCAAGCACGAATGTGTAATAATAGTTGGAAACTGGAATTGCGATCGGTTGCCTAAAAGTTGATAGCTTGGTTGTACTGATAGAGTGGATTGAGGAGTGTTATATATATAATCGCATATGCCACTTATGGTGGAAAGTGTGTGGAAGATGCACAATGTTAATGTTGTTTTGGTTAAGTATTAATGAGGTATGGCCGAGTGTTTGTGGTAGCTTTGAATATTCCGAGAGATTGATATACCAATCGGTGGGGAATTGTATAAGTAGTGGCAAGGATGGATTTAGTTTTATGTGACTTGATAATTAAGTTTCAAAGATTCCTATAGGATGAGACTTGCATGTGAGAGACATGGCATTTTAAGGGTCCATCAGCTAATAGTGAAATGGGTTTGGAAAAATGATTTGTCCCAAGGTATTCGGTGGAAGTTAGTAAAGTGGTAAAGTAATAGTATTTAGAGTTTGACATCCATGATAAAATGATGATGGTTATGAAAAAGTGATAAATAAGTGGAACGTATGGTAAGTTGCAACGTCGGAATGGAATGAAAAGTTAAACGTAGTTAGTGGGTGAAAATATTAAGCATGAAGCCCTGATGTGGTGATCATTGATGAGTGTTGTGTTCAGACTTTGAGAGGGCTAAGTTATGGAGTTGAGCTGATTGAGTTGATAAAGTTGAGATGGTTAAGTTAATAAAGAGTTTAACAATGAGTGTAAATTATGGATATGATTTTGTAGACGAAAAATTTCATGAGAGTGTTTGTGGTCGAAAAACCTTATAGGGCTAATCGAAAATATAAACTATGATGAGTATTGTTAGTTTCGTATCACAAAGAGGAAGATATAGCTGTGAGTACCTAAGAAGAGGTGAAGACACGTGAAAAGGAAAAATAAAGTATATGAGTATAGAAATTAATGTGAGTCAGAATTATAGGATACGGCAAAATGCCTTTGAAACTAGAAAGTATGTGCTTGGGTGGAAGCCAAGAAAACAACAAAATGATAAGAGTAGTAACAGTAATGGAAAGGACTGGTATGTTTGGGGATGGTTGAAACAGTGAGGACAGCGAAAAAAGTAAGTACTAAAGAAAGTGGGAGTTGGAAATACTCCAGGAATAATCAGTGAAAATACGCGAGAACGGTTAAAGCCTATTATGAGAACGATTGGATGCCTTTGAGAATGACTTTGGGTCAGAAAGATAGATAGAGATGAGAATGAGGTGAATTGATACCAATAAATCTGTAATATGGTTATGTTATTACCCAAAAAAATTGGCGAAAGTGAAACGGTAAACCAGAGAAAGTTTAAAGTATTGTGAATTAAAAGGTCACAGAACCATAAGAGACGAGTAATTGTGAAGGATCAAAGGATAATGAGTATCATAAAAAGGAGATCATGCTTGTGATAAAAGTAATGTGGTAAAGATACACACTTGAGGATGCTACTTGGGAGCGGAAGAATGAGATTCTCCGGCTGTGTCCGAGTTAGCGGATGAGTATGAGTTAATTTTGCGGACAAAATTCTAAAAGGTGGGGTGAATATAACACCTCACATTTCTAAATTAAATATTTAAAATATTAAGTGAGTATTTAAGTGAAGGATTAGTGAAAATCCTGAAGATTAGGCCAAAATACAAAGAAAGGGCAAAACAGTAATTAGCCAACACGCAACCCTAGGAAGATAAAAATTGAGTAGAAGGTCTCAAATGATGAAAATAACCCTGGAAATGGATTCAGAATGAAAAATTGAGTGGTTAGGTAAGTTTCAGAAAAATCGGTGAATAATGATTTTTACGGGTAAAAATACTGCAGTACAGTTGCACCGTAAAGCGTGCCGATTGAGTTTTGAGCTCTAGGTTCTGAATACAAGTTATAAATGGTATATTTGACTAGTAAATACGATTTCTCATGAAAATTGACAGAAATTAGTGAGTTCGGGGAGGCGCGCCCACGACATAACAGCTTAAAACTGCGATTTCTCCGAACGGCCGGAAAACTTCAGATTCATCTGATCAAGTATAATTAAAGGACTTTGGTGAATGTTTAATTTTAATTTTAAAAATAGGTTGTGAAATAATCGAAGACTAGTGGTGAGATTAAGTGAGTTTAAGTGAGTGAGGTGGCACTTGTGGGACCCACCCCCACTTAAATGACCATTTAAGCACATGTGGAAATCAGAATTTGGAACTCATCCCCATCCTTTTTCAGCTGCAAATTCATGGGTCTCCAAGGTTAGGGTTTTGAAAACTTCAAACAATTGTAACTTGAGTTCTAGGCCACCAAATTGAGTGGTTCCAAAGCCTAACTCACTTGAAATTTCGCAAGGAATCCATTTTTGTCCTTATTTCCGAGTTTGGTGCAGTGTAGAGGGAGATACTGCCCATTTTCAGTTGCGAAATATTGAAGTATTTTGGTGGTTTGGAAGCTAACTTTGGTTCATTGGTTGCTTGAAGATCATTCCCTTGGACCCTAGGAGTTGTTTTGTGGTGAGTTTCTCCAATTTTCATTGAGTTTTTATTTTGATTGAATTTGTGACATAGAGTGGGTTGTTTGGATTGATGTAGTTAGAGAGCTCAAATTGAAATTTTGTATTAGACAAATGTGGCTTAGAATGATGTTTAAGAGTGATTGATGTCATAAAAAAATTATTGAGGAAAAAATGATTTAACTTAGGCAAATTTTGTGTTCATGAGCAAGACTTTATGAATTGGAATTTTGGTGTGATGAGATAATTGAGTTGTGGAGTAATTGTATGAGTTAATAGTAAAATCGTATGATGTGTGGAGTTGTTAAAATGAATTGGATACCTTTGGTATGATGACTTGATGAATTCGGCCATTGGAGGGTAGTTGAGAATTGATGTTGAAAAATCATTTGGATGATGTGTTGTGTAATTATATGGTGATTGGATGGGTTGTGTGGTGGTTGGAAAGTGTTAGAGTCAATGGAAAATAATAACTTGTGTTTAGGGACATAAATGAACCTAGAGTGAATTATTTAACAAAACGATGAGTAAAAGACGTAAAACGGAAAAACGACACTTGAATTGGCCTCTTGGCAACCTAAGGAAACATAATAAAATGAGAAAGAAAATTTAGAAAAATAAATCCTAAAATAACACTACAAGGGTCGAACCATCAAGGGAGGATGGGGAGGATTTTGTGATTTTTGCGTTTTGACGTAAATTGACGTATACTGACGGTTGTACATGGTTGTATAGGCTGCCGTACGTCGACTTGAATCCTGAACAGTGAATCAGTGAATTTCCCTTGGTCTTGGACCAAGTGGATTGAGGCGTTCTGTTGAGTAGCAGACTTGGAACTTAAGCTGTTGCGGAGCTAAGTGAGAAAACTATTTAAGGTAACCTCTTGGTACTGGGGCTTGTTCCCCTTTTCTGTTCCACCTTGTTAGTTGATGGCAACGGTAGGAAGTGTGTATGAGTAGTGTAGAATAGTATGAGCATGCATTAGCATTTATGAGGGTACTATATGTACCAGATCACTGGCCAGTAGATAGTGTAGCCTTCCGGCAGTGCGGACTTCCACTGGATAGGTCTCCGAGAGGGAGTTCCAGTTGACCGAGGGTCATGGTGTGTGATCCGGATATGAGCACACTTGGAATGTCTCGGGTGTTGTGGATGGAAGGGGTACCTTGGTTGTGGTTATTTGAACACACCTTGGATGAGACCCATAGGCTTATATATGCCCAGGGCGTGCGTGGTATTGGTAGCTACCATCCCGCATCGTCGTATTTTGTATCCCAATATTTCTCAGTTTCTCTAAATCCCTTGCTATATCCCGTTTTCAAAGTGGTTGTTTTATTCTACTTATATGCATCGAAGTGAACCATTGGGCGGAGTTTTCTCCAGAACCTCTGGGTTACTGAGATATATGCGTATATCTTACCCCGTCTCGGGGCATTTATTTCAGGATGTAGCAGTAGCGTTGGAGCAGCGGGCGAGAGGCCCGTAGAGTGATAGAAGATCATTTTCAGTATTTGGCATATTTGTCCATGTTGACATGCCTAAGTTTAGTAGTTTGTATCATTTGAACTTATGTTTAAATTTGTAATTGAAGTCGTAAGTTGTAATATTTAAGTATATGTTTTAAATGTAAAAGAGATGCATGATGTACTAAGATGGAAGGACTTTAGGCCTATGTTAGAGTTATAATTATATGCTTATATTGTGAAACTACATGTAAAGGGGACCTTTGTGATTGAAACAAGTAAGGATTATAATGTGAGCCCTATAGTATAAACTGTGTAATAAATATAAACTGGATTGGGTTGTAAGTGCCCCAAGGCATTGTTGGTCCTTGTGCGTGCCACCCATTGGATTATTACTGGATTAATATGTGATTATTAGGTACATTTGAGGCATAAATGAGCTTGTACAAATTTGGGGATTTTAGGAAAAACAAAGGAAACTCTGGCGAATTTTCTGTAGAATTGGCATGTTTTAGATGAGTTTCGGGAGAGCATATCTCCCTCCACAGAGGTCTGATAGGGACGTGCCATACGCCATTTTGAAGCTTGAGATGTCCCATACATTGTGTCAAAATCTTAGAATTTTCTGGGTGGTACGCAACCCTGTGGAGGTCAGTGAACCAAACTGCCCTGTTTTGCCCTGCACATGGGGGCTGTTCTGGCTGGTTTTGGGAATTTTATTCTTGCTTCGTTTCTTGGTCAAATTAAGCATATGATATATCAAATTAAATTTTGAGGTGTCTAGTTTGTAGCATAAAACTTTGAGAGCGAATTGATGAGTGGATTTTACGCAGTAATTCATGGAGTGAGAGAGGTTTGGGCTGTTTGGCTTGTCTAACTTCAAACTGCGATGTCCGGAGCAAACGTGCTCTGATTAAAGCGTGTGATAGCTTATTAGAAAGGTAATTAAGTAAGAAAAAATATAAACTAAGAAGAAGGTCTGGTTGTGAGCGGTGTGTTCGCAGAAAATTAATTAGTGAACCATGTTCAAAGAAGTAAAAACGTAAAATTGAGTAATTGGCTAAATGGGTTTATGGGAACCCCTTAGTAACTTATAATAAGTAAAGTAAGAATTAAAAGTAGTTAAAATAATTATTCCGCAAGATTTTTCAATTACGGTCACAACTTTTAATTATTACGCTTTTATTGTTTTAAATGCTCGCGTAATAATCGGAAAAAGTTTATTCGTATTTTTATAAATGAATTGCTGTGATTGTAACTGCGCTTAAAATCACAATTAATGTTAACAATACCGGTGTAAAACGGGTTGTCACAATAAGTTTAACAGAATACTAAAAAAGAGTAATGCTGGATATATAATACAATGGCATATGATCAGATCAATAACACTATCTATTAGCCAGAGACAAGTATGATTTACACACGTCTACTAAATACTAAAAACATGAGGGATGCAACCCCATGCCCTATATAACACCTCGCATTTCTAAAACATATATTAATATATTAAATATGGATTAAAGGGTAGGATTAGTGAAAATCCTGAAATTAAGGACAAAATACAAAGGAAGGGTAAAACGGTTATTAGCCAAACACATAACCCTAGGAAGGTAAAATTGAGTAGGAGGTCTCAAATGGAAAAACTAACCCTGGAAATGGATTCAGAACGAAAAATTGAGTGGTTAGGCGAGTTTACGAAAATTTGGTGAATAGTATTTTTACCGGGTAAAAATACTGCAGTACAGTTGCATCGTAAAGCGTGTCGAATGAATTTTGAGCTCTAGATTTGGATATAAGTTATAAATGGTATATAGGATTAGGAAATATGATTTCTGGTTAAAATTGATGGAAATTAGTGTGTTTGGAGAAGCATGCCCACAACGCGCATAACAGCTTAAAACTGCGATTTCTTCGAACGACCGGAAAACTCCGGATTCATCTGATCAAGGGAAATTAAAGAAAAATGGTTAATGTTAAAAATTAGAGTTTCTAAATATTTTATGAAATTATGGACGTTTAGTGGAATAGGCGGGAGATTTGAGTTAGTTTGAAATCGCGTGAGGTGGCGGTGGGCCCTACCTCACTTAAGTGGACTTAGCCACTTGTCCCCTTTACTATTCATCATCACTTCCATTACCTTTTCTCTCTCTAAAAACCTTGACCTTGCTTAAGAAAGGGTGGGAAGAACTTTGGTTGACTCTTGATGATTTAGCCACCGACTCCAACAAAGTTTGTCATCAAACTTCAAGTAAACGATCATCCGGACACAACCATGCCATCCACAAGCCTTGAAACTCACTAAATTTGGAGAAATTCCCCATTTCCAGTAGCGAACATTGAAGGGTTTTTGAGGTTTTTGAGTTGTGTGTTCAAGCCATCACTTGGATATCACTTGGAGGAGTCCTTGGCCTAGCTTGTGGGTAACTTCAACACATTTTATTGGTTGAATCTTGTGATATGAATTTGGTGACCTAGGGTTGATTTGTATGAATTGATGTAGTTAGAGAGCTCAAATTGAAATTGTGTACTAGATTAAAGTGACTTAGAATGATGTTTTAGAGTGATTGATGTCATAAAAATTATTGGAGAATTTGGATGGTAACTTAGGAAAAGTTTGTGTTGAAATGTCATGACTTTGTGGAATTGATATGTTGTATGATTGTGTAATTGAGTTGTGGAGTATTTGTATAAGTTAATAATAGGATTGTATGATGTGTGGGAGTGTTAAATTGAATTGAATACCCTTTGGTTATAGGGCTTGGAGAATTCGGCCAATATAGGGTATTTTGGGTTTGGATGTTGTAAAATTATGTAATTGATGTGGTGTGGTGTTAATTGGTGTTTCAATGAGTTGTATGTTGGTGTGGTGAAGTGGAATTGGAAGGAAAAATATTGAGTGTGTGTGTGAGTGTATATTCGGCCATTTAAGGAAGAGATAGTAAGGATGGTGCTAGTGGAAATTAAATTGGATTAAGGACTTGAATGAGTGTTGTGTAAGCTTGTGAAGACATAGGAACCTTGAAATAAAATCAAGAAAATTGTTTGGGTAATTATGGCCATAAGGTTGAACCTATGCTTGTGGGGGTGTGAATTTTGGTGCTTTGAATCTTGATAAATTGCACTGTGTGTTAATGACCCTCGTGTGATCCCTGTAGGTTGCCTCTCACAGAATTGAACCAGGAGTCTTGAGCTTATGGGTTGCCTTTGGTCCCTGACCAAAGGGATTTTGGTAAGTCGTCTTGAATCTATGCATGAATAATTGATAAGCTTGTATATATCTTGGTTGGTTGCAATTGTAGGCATTTCTTGTGAACCAAGCTCGGTGATACTGTGATTTGGAGCTATCAAGCGAAGTAGATTATTCAGGTTATCCCTTGGTATGGGGTTTGATTCTCGTGTGTGCTCCACCATGCCCCTTGAGGGTAGTGGTTGGAGGTGTATGTTGGTAATGTAGTATAACATGTTCATGCATTATTGTATGTTAGTGGTACATAGGATGTACTGAGTCTCGTGCCAGTAGACAGTTTTCCTTCGGGCGATACGGACTTCCACTAGATAGGTCTCCATGAGGGAGTTCCAGTTGACCTGGGGTCATGGTGTGTCATCCGTAGAGGAGCACACTAGGAAGTCTCGGGTGTATATGGAGGGTGCCTTGGTTGATGTTCTGGGAACACTTCCTTGGATGAGAACCTGTAGGCTATATGCCGAGGCCAATAGGCCAGGATGTTGCGTGGTATTGGCATCGACCATTGCCGCTTCATCGTATTTTATTCCCTATGCTTCCCTACTTCACTAAATCCCTTTCTTTATCCCATTTTGAATGTTGTATTATATTATTGATATGCATCGAAGTGAGCCATTGGGCGGAGTAATCTCCAAAATCTCTAGGTTACTGTGATATATTCGTATATTTCACCCCGTTTTGGGGACTTTATTTCAGGTAGTTACAGTGGCACTGGAGCGACGGGTAAGAGGCCCGTAGGATGAGCTTGGACATAGGATTATTTTGCATTTTGTGGCCATTGGACCTAGGCTAGACTTAGGACATGAACATTGCATGTGAGCTAGGATTATTATTTGTCATCTTTGTTCATGTCCCATTTTGTCTAAGTTTAGTCATCATCTTCATGATTTATTTTGTAGATTATTATGTTGTATATTGGTTATGCTTTCTTGAGGTTATTGTAATATTTGTAAAGAGGCACTGTAAATTGTATTATTGAGACCTCGTGTAATATTGAAGCATGCTATATGATGAAAGGACAATAGGCCTATTCTAGGATGTGATTTATGTTTTATGCCAAAAAGAATGCATGCAAAAGAATTAATGTGATTGAAATGGTTTAAGCTTTGGCAATGTAAATGTTGAATCGTAAAGTAAGCTTTTGATATAAATTGTGAAGGGTTGTAAGAGCACCAGGGAATTGATGGTCCTTTAGTGCCACCCATGTTTATTAGGTACCATTTGAGGTTAGATAACACACCTTTAAAGGTGGGATATGTTGGAAAAACAAAGGAGACTCTGGCGAAATCTATAGAAATTGGCAGAATTTGGATAAACTTTGGGAGAACATATCTCCCTCCACAAAGGTCCAATGGGGAATTTCCATATACCATTTTAAAGCTTGAGATGTCAACTACCTTGTGTCAAAATGTGATATCCATATGAGTATCACGCAGCCCTGTAGAAGCCAGAGAGCACAGACTGCTCAAAATGCCCCTGCACATGGGGCTGTCACTGGCAGTTTTTGGGAAATTTATTCCCGCTTCATTTCTAGGTCAATTTAGGTTCACAATATGTCAAATTGAAGCTTGAGGTGTTGAGTTTACTGTATCAAAATTTGAGAGAAATTAGTGGAGTGGATTATCCATAATAGTTGAGAGAGTGAGGGCTGTTTGGAGCCCTGTTTGAGCTTGGCTGACAGATTTGCTTGTCCAACTTCAAACGGTGATATCCGGAGAAAACGAGAACTTTATGACTCGTGTGATAGCTTGTTAGAGTCTAGTATAACCTACTAAAATATGAGAGGTTCGAGGCATGCTTTTTTTCTGTAATGTCCAGAATACCGAACCATGTTTGGATAGGTAGAAAACCTAAAAGTGAGATTTAGGCTAAGTGGGTTTATGGGAACCCCTTAGTGACTTGAGAGGAGTGTTATATGATATCTAGGCATTGTATATTATTATTCCGCAATGAGTTATCAGTTACGATCACAACTTTTATTTATTATGTTTTTTTATTATTTTAAATGCTCGCGTAATAAAAAGGAAAAAGTTTACTCGCATTTTTATAAATGAACTGCTGTGATTGTAACTGCGCTTAATATAATAATCAATGTTAACAATATCGGTACATAAAGGGATGTTGTTAGACAAGTGGCTTCAATACTCAAGAGGGGGTGAATTGAGTTTTACAAAATCTTTTCGCAAAGTACCTCCTTTTATATTTTAAAGACTATTTCTTCAATAAAGTGATTTAATAAGGAAGAATCTAAGTGTAAGAGCAAGTGTAGTGATCAACAAAGTATGCAAGCAAATATATAAAGACAATCTAAAATACAATTTTAATATTTAAATATAGAGATTAAGGTTAGAGAAATTGCAAACTAGATGTATCCTGGTTCGGTCACCACCACCTTGACCTACGTCCAGACTGAAGCCGCTCGATCAATTATTTTCACTAACTGTCAAGCTTGAGGGTGCTTGACAAACCACTACAACCTTTCAAGACTTCGGGCTCTTGATGCCTTACACTTTTTCACTCCAAATTTTCTTAGAAATTTGGTGACCTTTCAAGTGTATAGGGTTCACTCCCCTAACTATTCAAGAAATCAAAGGAAGGTGTTTAATAATGGCTAAGTACTCTCAAAGTACAAATAACACAAGTTGAAGTACAATGGTATATGACACTCTCACAAGAATAAAGCTCAAATAGAATTTATGATCAAGAAGACAAGAATAATGCAAATAGGATGAGAATTAATGAGTAATAATGATCAAGAAGTGTGTCCCATCAATGGGAACAATAGTCTCTATTTATAGAGGGCCCCCATGGCCTTTTTCCTACTCATTTTTGCAAACTAGCCATTTTATAGCCGTTATTTTGTCTTCTATACAGTATGTAATCGATTACCATTGAGTGGGTAATCGATTACCATGAAGGGTAATCGATTACCATTGTTGGGTAATCGATTCCAACATGTTGAAAGGCTGGATTTCACCCTAAAAAGGTTTTCTCTTGGTTCACATCAGTTTCAAATATTGTTTAAACATTTTATGAACATTGAAAACTATATTTTCATGCTAGGAATATATTTGAATGTCAAACGATGATTTAATGCATGTATTTGAAAAATACTTTGAGCTTCGTTCATGTAAGGAATCAATTACCTTCTCAAATGATCCTAAGTCCTATACTATATTTCATGGAGATTGCTTGGACTTAGAGACTTCTCTTGAAGCTTGAATCTTGATCTTGTTTAGACTTCTTTTTTATGGTTGCACCTTGAAGCTTTCTTTCCATGCTTGTTTGTTATCATCAAAATCGTTGAACCTTTATATTTTTTACGTAGAGTGCATTGGTTCCACAATCTCCCCCTTTTTGATGATGACAAACTCAAATTGAGAAAATGATTCGTATAGCATGTATTTAAACAAATGAAGTATTGAAACTCCCCCTTAATATATGATTAATATACAAGGTAAGAATCTAGGTGTCATTTAATTTTCCTTTTATATTTGAATTTCATTCTCCCCCTCTTTACCTTAATATATGCCTATGATTTTCTCAATTTATGTATCTTTCTCCCCCTTTGGCAACATCAAAAAGCATGAGTGTATATATAGAAAAATTATAATAATCCAAGCAAGAAACGAGAAGGAAAGCATAATAATCCATGAAAGTACATAATAGTCCATAATCTAATCAACCAGAGTCTAGAAAGTCAGAGTTCTAGAGATGCAAAATATCCAAAGTAGCATAGCAAAATATAAGCATAATATAAGTCCAAAAGCATAAAAAATAAAGATCAGGGACTAAAAGTCATCAGAGCCAGTGGAGGCGGTGGCGGTGGCGGTAGAGCTGGAAGAGGAGGAATGTTAAGAGAATCCTCAATGCGCTTCAGGCATAACTCTATATTAGCATGCCTGGAGTGAACTGTAGAGAATTGAGTATTCACAGAAGCAAAGCCCGATTCCACAGTGGTTTTTAACTGATTAAGGGAAGTGAGAATGGAAGCCAAGGTGTGATCTACGGAGGAAGAAGAGTTAGCAAGAGGATCAATAGCCGAAGGATCATGTGGAGGATGATCCTCATCAATATCAGCAAGGGCTGCGTCAGCTACAGGAGTAGCAGTTGCTTTACACCATATACCATTAATTTTCTTAATTTGCATTTGTGCCAGCAAATGTAATCCAAAGTTGTGCAAGTTATCTGACAGAACTTCGCAGTGGCATAGGGAAGTGCACCAGAAGAATTCTTAGCTTAATCATTTGAGAGCAGATGTAGTAAGGCCAATTGAAGCTAATGTCATGACGTATAACCCACATCAGAAAGAGATCGGTATCAAGCATGTGAGAATAGTTAGAGGGCCGCAATGATAGCATGTGAGTGACCACATAATACATGATACGTTTGTTTATAGTCAATGAAGAGACGCTAAACTTTGATTGAGTAACTATGATGCCGGGTTCCACAATTGACTGCACAAAGGTGTATTTGTCATATTCAGGAAAGTCATACTCACCAAACTTGTGTCCGGCATAGGTAGGGCCAAATATACAAGGCCATTCCTCAGGTGGTACAGAAAAGGACTTGCCCTTGATTTCGGCCTTGAGGGTGTCATTAGCAAAGCTTACAGTGCAGTAGAATGCCCTAACCATATCTTCTGAATATTTCTCACTAAGGAGAGTCAACCGTAGGACCTGAGCATGAGTCAGTAGATCGCAAATTTCAAAGCCCTCATCACTCAGGAATTCTATATCCAAGTATTTTGGAGCAATGAGTTGGCGGGAGGCATAATGTTTCCTGAATGTGGCATACTGAGCAGCTGTAGAGAAGTACTTGCCATGAAGACAAGAACCTTGGGGCCTCTTGCGAATAGGGGCAGATGATGAAGCCATGGAGTTAAGTGATAGTAGCAAAAGCAAATGGAAATCCTACAAAATGGAATTTCACAAAGTTAGAGTCTCAATGATATAAATATATAGAAATGAAAATACAGCCAATAGAGAACATAATGGGAGCAACATAGAAGGGCATTAACTCAAAAACAAAGTGAGATATTTATTTATCAATTGGTAAATTCAGCATACATGGAAGTTAGCAAGAAAAAGGAATGAATGGTGCAGCCCAATCAAATGACAATAAAATATTGCAGGGAAATATTCAGCCAAATCGAAAAGCCCATAATATAAATATGGAAGTGAGACAGCCAGTTATATATTTGCCAAAATGGCATGCTTTTTTTTTTTTAAATGGCAGCTAAAAGGCAGTCCAAAAATATACAAAATTAGGCTTCTAAGTTGGTTATACTATATCTGCCATAAACAGAGAATTACATGAGATTCAGGCCAATATCAAGCATCACGGTCATAAAAACAGAGAATTCAATAAGTTCAGTGAGGATACTCAGTCACACAAAATGATTATATAGCTGAACTATAGTGGGCACAAAAAAAAATGCGAGCATGTAAGAAAATTCATATGAAGATTTCATAGGGTGATTCAGTAACCGATTCATAGCATAAAGTTGCAGCCATATACTTTACCAAAATTAAAGAAAATTTAAACGAGTGGGATACCAAAATCAGATAAATCAAATGCCAAAAAGATCACGAAATGGGAATGGGTGGCATACCAACGTAAAATCAAACAGGCAGAAGATGTGAATAGCAAGTGAACAATAGGAAATAGCCCTTAGAGACAATCAGATATTCATGGTAGACAAAGGGAATTGATGTTCCCACAAGCAACATAAAAAAATTACTTCCCATGTTATGCAGAACAGACTCAAAAAGGGGGAAACAAAAAAATGGTATGATGAAAACTAATAATGCAGCAAACACAATGCAAAATTGGGGCATGAATCGGACAACATAGGGCAAACAGAATAAGATGAATGGTGCTCAAAAAAAAAAATGAAACGATAAGAGACAAAAAAAAAATGAAATGAGAAGGGGAGCATTTCATCGGACAGTGAAACCATACCTTGGAGAAATGGTGAAAGTCAGAAACCCCTTGACACAGATGAACCAGAGGAGAAACACACACGGGTTCTGATGAGCAGGAATCAAGGAAAAAGAAGAAGCCCTTGATTGCAAGAAGAAAGAACGCTCAGAACTAAGAAGAAGACGAGGAACGAAGACCCCTTTTTGATAAAAAAAATTAAACTAACTGAGATGGTTCAGGTCGCGAGTTTTAAACTGTTGTGCACGATTGGTAATCGATTACCATAGGTTGGGTAATCGATTACCCTTCGTGGTAATCGGTTACCAAGGTATTGGTAATCGATTACCAGAGGGTTCTGGGCAGATTTGAGGCACGAAACAAACAAGAGGAAAGAGAGAGGTTTCATGTGACAAATAAGAGATATAATCCTATTAATTTCATACATGGAAAATGCTTATTAGACACACAAAAAAAAAATTCAATCATGAAATCAAGTGAAGTGATTTAGCAAGTAATGATACAATCATATGTAGGATGGATCAATGAGACCAATTTCTCTTCTTAAGTTATAGAATACTTATAACACCCCGTTACCGGACTGGTGTGTTATCATCAAATATGATATTAAGCGCAATTACAATCACAACATTTATTTGTAATTACGGGAAAACTTTTTCTTTTTAATATCATTTGTACCTTTGAAATAACTGTGATCATAACTCAAAACTTATAGCGGAAATGTGAATACATTAGCTTAATACCAGGCGACTTACATTTAAACATGCTAAGTGGTTCCCATAAACCAACAAAGCTAGAAACTTATATTATATTCATGTTTAACACTAATTTTCTTTGCCTTTTTATTGACCCTAACAATTTTGATACCACTCAAATTCTTCTTATTCATTAATATGTTATAGGTTTCTTCGTTAGCTACACGTGGGTTTAAATTGCGCTCAATTCGGAGCACCGTAGCCTAAGTTATGAATTTTATAAGAAAATGGATGTTGAAATCTCCAGGACTTCCACGCTCATAGCGTAAGTCTCACGCTCACAGCGTGAAAACGCCCCAGGAGGCAGAGAGGTTGGCGCCTATAGCGTCAGATTGGTGCCCATAGCGTCAATGCTACGGCCTCCCCTAGATGGTTGGCGCTAATAGCGTCAACTTGACGCTAATAGCGTTGCAGTTCTGGAGCAAGCACCCAAATAGGGCAATTTGACCTACTTTTGTATTTTGCCCATAACTTGAGTTATACTAATCCAATTTACACAATCTTGGTCTCGTTGGAAAGCTAAAAGAAAGATCTATAACTTCCAACTCTATTTGTATTTTCAACATTTCCCAACTCTTCAATTATTTACCTCATTCATTTTCATCTCATTATACACTTGACTAATTCCCAGCTCAACCAATCCATAAATTCATAAATCATTCCATCAATTGAAACTTCCATAGAACATCATGTACAACAACTGGTTCTTAAGCATGATTCAAGTGGCATGGACAATCCCCATGCTCACCATATCCAAAATATACAACATTAGAGTTATACAATTTCATATTCAAAATACAACACTATGATCAATTGACTTAGAACTATATATGAACAACCAAAGCATGGCAATATAATCTCATGCAATCCAATGTTCATACTCTAAGTTCAAGATACAAAATAATGCTAGTATGTGCAATCCTAAATGATCCTCCAAAAAGCTATACTATCCAAATGCACTCCATGATCCAATCCTCAATTAGGCAGGCCTCTTGCCCGAAGATCCTCCACGCTCATTTTGACCTGAAATAATGTCCCCAAACGCGGGGTGAGATATACAAATATATCTCAGTAAACCAAGGGTACTAGAGGATCACTCCACCCCATGGCTCACTCAATGTGCAACAAATAACATCATGTAAACATGCATAACATACAAATCCGTAAACAACTGGGGACAAATCCAAGAACATCCACATCAGGATTCCGTTCAAGGGCCCCATCGTATAACTCCAGGAATCTTCCTGGTGCCTCTCTCATGGATGAGACGACCCCATGGAAAAACCCAACTAGAACTCGTCATGAGCCCTATCCAGCGGAAGTCCCCCGTTTGGATCATCCTGGTACCGCTGCCAGAGTCGGCCCCACGGCAAAACCCGACCGGAATCCCTAAAGGATATCTCCAGCGGAAGTCCAAACTAACACACATCTACTGGCCAGAGATCAAACAATTTACACACAACATGCTCCAAGCATGTCACACAATCAAGCAATAATGCATGAACATACATATTCACACAATGTCCAAAGGCACAAAATCCAACCACAACCTTCCACTAGGTGTGGTGGAGCACACAAGGGATTAAAACCCAAGTTCCAAAGGTTTACCTCAAGTCCAAGCACAATGCTCCAAAACGTACGCTCCAAGTTCAATCTTCCACTATCGCGTCCGTGAGAGGCAACCTATATTGATCAACACAATGACCATCAAACAATTTGCAACCAATCAATCAATTTCACAATAACATAATTAAACATAACCCCCTAGGCCCAATGGCCAACATCCATTAAATAATTACCATAATTCTCTTTGTCAATCAAACTAAATCATCAATCTATCATTCTATGCCTCAAAACATCAACCATTTATTATTCAATATGGTTCACCTCATTTTTCCCTAAAATTCCTCTATGGTTCGAAATCTTCATGGAAGTACACACCAAGTTTTCATTTCAATTTAACACTCATACACACCTTTACACATCATATCATCCTACAATTTATTCATACCCACAACCCATCATTAATCCACAACCTTCACCTTCATGATCACAACCAACCATTTCATCATTTTTCCACCAATTTTCACTAAGTTACAAAATTATACATCACCATAAATTTTATTGGTGCAATCATCATTATACATCATTCCTATCAACAATTTACAAAGGAGCAACATCATTAAAGGTTCCTAACTATCACCATTCATCACACATCATCAAACACAAACCCAAATTTATGATTTCCATGAAACTCGAAGGGAACAAGGACTCTTACCATCAATAGCTTGCAAATGTTCCTAGGAGTAGTTTCCAAGCAATAGAGCAAATCAAAACACCCATAAAAGCTCCTTTCCACCACAAATTCATCCAAGGGAGGTGGAGAAGGATCTCTTCACACACTCACTTTCAAGACACCCTCAAGAGAAGAAAGGTACTCACAATCTCAATACAAACAACTTTGATGTTTAGACTTTTGTGATTCGGTGGCTAAATCTAAGTTGAAAAATCAAAAAAAGCTTCAACCCCTCATCCATGGAGAGCTCGACGGTGGAGAGAAAGGGAGGAGAGAGAATGTCATGCAATTTTTTGATTTCAAGGCACTTTAGTCACTTAAGACCATAGGTGGGTCCCACATGCGAATTAACTTTAATCAATCACCTAATTTAAACCACAAATTCATAACCTACGTATTTTTCTCGTTCATGTCATATTTTTGTTTCCTAAAAATACTGACAATATTTTCACGCTTATCGGTACAATTATACCGCAGTATTTTTACACCGGTAAAATCACTATTCATCAAATTTTCCGAAACTTGCCTATCCACTCGATTTTTCGTCCTGAATCCATTTCCGGCATTATTTTTACCATTTGAGGTCTTCTAATCAATTTTTCATGCCTAGGGATACGTGTTTGGTAAATTACCATTTTTCCCTTTTTACATATTTTGGCCCTAATTTCAGGATTTTCATTAATCCTACCATTTTAACTCACATTAGCATATATAATTACACAATTAGAAATACAAGGTGTTATATTCACCCCATCTTTTTGAAATTTTGTCCGCAAAATTAAGTTATACCTATCTACTAACTCAGGATACAGTCAGAGAATCTCATCCTCCCGTCCCCAAGTAGCATCCTCAGGTGTACGACTTTCCCACCGAATCTTTAACATCAGAGTTACTTGGCTTCTTAGCCTTTTTTTACTATGGTCCAGCATTTCAATACGACCAATGGGAGTCTTCAGGTTCTCCCAAATTTCAATATCATCCGGTATCACCACATGTGATCATCCGGAGCATACGTCGCAGTTGCGAATTTCCTCTGCTTTACCAATTCATTTTCACAAGTTGGGTTATCCTACATATATAGCCCATAATTTCTTTTGGAAGGTGCGCTACCCTAGTTAGTTTATCAACAATTTTACACATAGGATTATATCCAGTCTAGATCCAGGTTAATTCAATTCATCACTTCCTAACTTTCAATCCTTGCCTTACAGGCACATATCACCCTGACACATTTCAACCAGCAATTATCCTTATTTGAGTTTTATTGCTACGAAGTATATAACTTTCAACATTAAATCCTTCTTAATACTAGTTACCACATAGTCTTAATTTGTTATACAACCAAGGTTTCTAACATCTTAGTCCACATTAAATACTCTTTCGGTATCTCAACAGTTCCTCAATGCAATTTAATCGATTTAATCATATAGTTTACACACATGGTAATTTCAGTCTCCGGGGGAGTAATCCCCAATTACGGCCTTTAGCCACAAGTTGTACATACACATATCTTCACTCATGTTCTCGTCCATGTCATATTTTTGTTTCCTAAAAATACCGGTGATATTTTCGCGCTTATCGGTACAATTATACTGCAGTATTTTTACACCGGCAAAATCACTATTCATCAAATTTTTCGAAACTTGCCTATCCACTCGATTTTTCGTCCTGAATCCATTTCCAGCATTATTTTTACCTTTGAGGTCTTCTACTCAATTTTTCATGCCTAGGGATACATGTTTGGTAAATCACCATTTTTCCCTTTTCACATATTTTGGTCCTAATTCCAGGATTTTCCCTAATCATACCCCTTTAATCAACATTATCACATATAAATACGAGGTGTTATATTCACCCCACTTTTTTGAAATTTTGTCCGCAAAATTAAGTTATACTTATACGCTAACTCAGGATACAGCCGGAGAATCTCATCCTCCCGCTCCCAAGTAGCCTTCTCAGGTGTGCGGCCTTCCCACTAAATCTTCAACATGGGAATAATTTTACTTCTCAGCCTCTTTTCGCTGCGGTCCAGTATCTCAATGGGACAATTGGGAGTCTTCAGGTTCTCTCAAATTTCAATATCATCCGGTATCACCACATTTGATCATCGGGAGCATACGTCGCAGTTGCGAACATTCTCTGATTGACTAATTCATTTTCACTAATTGGGTTATCTTACATATAGAGCCCATAATTTATTTTGGAAAGTTTGCTAATCTGGTTAGCTTTTCAGCAATATCCACATAGGACCATATCCAGTCTAGATCCAGGGCAATTCAATCCATCACTTCCTAACTTTCAATCCTTGCCTCACAGACACATATCACCCTGACGCATTTCAATCAGTAATTATCCTTAGTTGAGTTTCATTCCTACAAAATATATAACTTCAACATTAAATCCTTCTCAAAACCAGTTACCACATAGTCTTAATTTGTTATACAACCAAGGTTTCTAACATCTTAGTCCACATTAAATACTATTTCGGTGTCTCAACAGTTCCTCAGTGCAATTTAATCGATTTAATCATATAGTTTACGCACATGGTAATTTCAGTCTCCGGGGGAGTAATCCCCAATTACGGCCTTTAGCCACAAGTTTTACATACACATATCTTCACTCATGTTCTTAATCTAAGAACGTGCAATTCCGCTTCTGCACTTGCTATAAAACAGGCACCTTTTCTATGCCCAAATATCGAATCTGGCCTTACAGTTTCACTAACTTCCATCAAAGTGCATTGGCGAATCAATTTCCCAACACACTTCACTGTTACCTAATGGTCCACTCATTATAGTTTACATATCACATTGGCCATTTCAAAGCCTTCAACAACAATTCCACTACAAACTTCTACGTACAAGGTCATGCCTATACTTCCCATCAATTGCTCATGTCTTTCTCAACTTAGCCATCTCAAGGCTTAACATACAGTTCATCAATGATTTTTCACATTACAGGCATATGCCTAAGACTTCCACTAACAACTATGTCTAAATATCGTTCAATACTCTTGCTATGACTTCCACATATATATCATTGCTGTATCCCTCAATTTCATAATCATCACATTTAACCATTTATGTACCGTTCAATTGTATCATATCCTATCTCTTACAATTAAGTCCCATCATATAGGGATTTTCAAAACTTACTTATTTTGTCATAAGGAACTAAATCCATCATTATCATTACTTTTATAATTCAACATCAGTGGGTATACAAGTCTCTCGGAACATTTCAAGTTACCACAAGCATATGACCATATATCATGGTACCTAGCCAGAAACAACATCAACGTTGTGCATTTTCAACACATCTCCCACCCATAAGTTGCATATACAATATACAATACTCCATAAGTCACTCTACAAGTAAAGTAGAGCTATCAACTTTTATTTAACCAATTGCAATTCCAGTTTCCAGCTATTATTACACATTCGTACTTGACTTCAACATAATTACCTTTCATCAAGGCTAACAGGTCACCGCCTTAACTTAAAATCTCAATCATCACTAGCCTTCCTAGAAGGACATTTACTCAATCTGTCAACATTAAATCAAGCTATTATCTCTTTTAACATAAGACGAGAATCCCAAAAAACTTACAACATCTCTTGGAGCCGAAAACTATCTCATCATACTTAATTTACACACACAACAGTGTGCTTCAATATCACACTTCAGAACTCTTACACATTATGCCTTACATCCTATATCCAATTTGACATATTATTGTCCACTTACAAGTATATGACCTCACATCTTGCATTATTCACATGGCACAACTCAGTTGTGCACTAACATACGACATATCTATACAAGTCATCTCACCAATTCAGGATACTTCCAAGGATCATAGTCTTTATAGAAGATAACAATGGTCTCCGGGAATATAATCCGCGCAGAGATAACAATGGTCTCCGGGAACATAATTCGCGCAGAGATAACAAGGGTCGCTGGGAACATAATTCGCGAAGAGATGGCAAGGGTCTCCGGGAACATAATCCGCACAGAGATAGTCATAAACTCCGGGCACTTAAGCCGCACAGAGGTACCCATACACTCCGGGCACACAAGCCGCACATAGGTAACAATATTCTCCGGGCACATAAGCCGCACAGAGATAACAATATTCGTATCATATCCGTATATAACGGCAAAATGTGTCTTGTATAAACACATGAGGCTACCCTCATTATAGGAATAGTGGTATACTAGTTATATCTCATATTTGCACAATTCACTGTGACTTCCTGTGTACTTTTCTTTCCATGAATGGTCTACTCCTTTATCTTGACTAGTCATCCGACCTAGTTCATAACACAACCAATATCTCATGATTCCATAATCCTTCTCAAAGTTATGTACACATCTCACATCTCTTAATATAATATATCATATTTCCCACATATAATTCCCATCACACGAGGTTTTTTTTTTAACCCAACCGTCCAATCACATAGAACTAACTGCACCTCAGTCCTTGCACTGATAACTGTACATCAGTCCTTGCACTGATAATTACACGTCAGTCCTTGCACTGACAATCACAGATCAGTCCTTGCACTGATAATTACATGTCAGTCCTTGCACTGACAGTCACACATCAGTCCTTGCACTGATAATTACACGTCAGTCCTTGCACTGACAATCATACATCAGCTCATTAGCTAATCTTATCATTTTCATATTTACATTACACATTAGCTCTTTCGCTAACCACGTAATTTCACACTCTATTGCACATTAGCTCTTCCAATAACCATGCAAAATTTTAATTTCTATTGCACATTAGCTCTTCCACTAACCATGCAATTTCAAACTCAATAGCACATTAGCTCTTACACTAATCATGCCATTTTAATTACCATTGCACATTAGTTCATACACTAATCATACAATTTCACATTAAATTGTACATTAGCTCATTCACTATTCATACAATCTCACATTGAATTGTACATTAGCTCTTTCACTAATCATACAATCTCACTTTGTTGTTGGAAAGCAATATAGCTCACAATATCCTGTCACAGTTCTAATCCATTGCCTGCTACATTAAAAATATCTCCACTCCGTCCATCAATCCATATCAAGTGTCAGATTATTTCACAAGCACACTACTATTAGTAGTATATATACACACATCACTGGATCATAATTCCTTATACAGTTTTCATTACTATTTCACCTAAGATTATACAATTCAACCATCCTTTACAATATCCCCTAGCAATTATGCCATTTCAAAATACAATATTCACCCCTTGGAATTTCCAAGAGACACCCATTATGGGTCAATTCTCTTATGCATTATACAACCTGAACCTCTACCAAGAAGCCATTTCCAAGTAAAATCCCACACATTAATGCACACATATAATCAGGCCACACCATAACAAAATCACAAACTATCTGACATTATACAAGCATACTTATACTCTTAGTGCATAACATTTAGTCATACTTTCTCATATCACATTTGTTTCCTTCATGGCATATTCTTCCTGTTAAACCAATATTTCATTATTGACAATCATACTCTCAATGAACCTTGTTCCATGCCATCCATGGCAATTTTCTCAACTTCATACTTTGTACTCTCTATACATCTTGATATCCTCACTTATGTCCAATCAACATTAAATCATCATGGAATCAATTTCCATATTTCAGCATTGAAGTACCTAACACATCATTGTCATAGTTATTATAAGGCACTCACATTCTCCAACATACGATCTTAAAGATTCAAATTATTTTTATGCTCAAACATCTCAATCCATTAAAGTGTGTGCCCTTCATTAGGGACTTATAACTTCCTTATCTATCATCAATGTATCTAAGCTTACATATAAGCATACCTATACAAATTTCCAAGAGTTCATCGAGGTTCCAAGTCACTCTCCATGTCAACGTTATACCACTAAATCCATATATACTCAATTGTTTTAACTACTCCATACATATAGGGAATATTCACCAACACTATCATCATAATATCGACTCATTTCAATCATACTTACTAACCATACGATCACAATTCCACTGATGGTAGCATTCTACCTAGAAGGTCAGACAAAATATTTCAATTGGTTTTCATTGGATCCTTAATCATATCTTATTTGTAGCCATCTCTCATCTATACTATAGCTATAAGATCAAGCTTAAGACTTGCATTAGGTGCTCCAGGGTTGCCACGAAGGCGTCTTATAATGACCACACATATAACACGAAGGAATGGGCTGATCAGACCCACACTAAGGAATCACGTACAACTATACAACACTTACCACAATCATACAACAATCAGAGTTCCCTAAGAAACTGCTCTGATACCATAAATGTAACACCCTGTTACCGGACCGGTGTGTTATCATCAAATATGATATTAAGCGCAGTTACAATCACAACGTTTATTTGTAATTACGGGAAAACTTTTGCTTTTTAATATCGTTTGCGCCTTTGAAATAACTGCGATCATAACTCAAAACTTATAGCGGAAATGTGAATACATTAGCTTAATACCATGCGACTTACATTTAAACATGCTAAGTGGTTCCCATAAACCAACAAAGCTAGAAACTTATATTATATTCATGTTTAACACTAATTTTCTTTGCCTTTTTATTGACCCTAACAATTTTGATACCTCTAAAATTCTTCTCATTCATTAATATGTTATAAGTTTCTTTGTTAGCTACGCGTGAGTTCAAAATGCGCTCAATTCGGAGCACCGTATCCCAAGTTATGAATTTTCTAAGAAAATGGATGATGAAATCCCCAAGACTCCCACGCTCATAGCGTCAGTCTCACGCTCACAGCGTGAAAACGCCCTAGGAGGCAGAGAGGTTGGCGCCCATAGAGTCAGATTGGCGCCTATAGCATCAATGTTATGGCCTCCCCCAGATGCTTGGCGCTAATAGCGTCAACTTGACGCTAATAGCGCCGCAGTTCTGGAGCAAGCACCCAAACAGGGCAATTTGACCTACTTTTGTATTTTGCGCATAACTTGAGTTATGCTAATCCAATTTACACAATCTTGGTCTCGTTGGAAAGCTAAAAGAAAGATCTATAACTTCTAAGAAGGCCAAGAGGTCCAATTCCATCATATATGAGACGAAAATTGGGCAGAACTCTGTTTGTATTTTCAACATTTCCCAACTCTTCAATTATATACCTAATTCATTTTCATCTCATTATACACTTGACTAATTCCCAGGTCAACCAATCCATAAATTCATAAATCATTCAATCAATTGAAACTTCCATAGAACATCATGTACAACAATTGGTTCTTAAGCATGATTCAAGTGGCATGGACAATCCCCATGCTTACCATATCCAAAATATACAACATTAGAGTTATACAATTTCATTTCAAAATACAACACTATGATCAATTGACTTAGAACTATATATGAACAACCAAAGCATGGCAATATAATCTCATGCAATCCAATGTTCATACTCTAAGTTCAAGATACAAAATAATGCTAGTATGTGCAATCCTAAATGATCCTCCAAAAAGCTATACTATCCAAATGCACTCCATGATCCAATCCTCATTTAGGCAGGCCTCTTGCCCGAAGATCCTCCACGCTCATTTTGACCTGAAATGATGTCCCCAAACACGGGGTGAGATATACAAATATATCTCAGTAAACCAAGGGTATTAGAGGATCACTCCACCCCATGGCTCACTCAATGTGCAACAAATAACATCATGTAAACATGCATAACATACAAATTCGTAAACAACTGCGGACAAATCCAAGAACATCCACATCAGGATTCCGTTCAAGGACCCTATCATATAACTCCCAGAATCTTCCTAGTGCCTCTCCCATGGATGAGACGACCCCATGGCAAAACCCAACTGGAACTCCTCATGAGCCCTATCCAGCGGAAGTCCCCCGTTTGGATCATCCTGGTACCGCTCCCAGAGTTGGCCCCACGGCAAAACCCGACCGGAATCCCCAAAGGATATCTCCAGCGGAAGTCCAATCCAACACACATCTACTGGCCGGAGATCAAACAATTTACACACAACATGCTCCAAGCGTGTCACACAATCAAGCAATAATGCATGAACATACATATTCACACAATGTCCAAAGGCACAAAATCCAACCACAACCTTCCACTAGGTGTGGTGGAGCACACAAGGGATTAAAACCCAATAGAAGAAGGATCTCTTCACACACTCACTTTCAAGACACCCTCAAGAGAAGAAAGGTACTCACAATCTCAATACAAACAACTTTGATGTTTAGACTTTTGTGATTTGGTGGCTAGATTCTAAGTTGAAAAATAAAAAAAAAGCTTCAACCACTCATCCATGGAGAGCTCGACGGTGGAGAGAAAGGGAGGAGAGAGAATGTCATGCAATTTTTTGATTTCAAGGCACTTAAGTCACTTATGACCATAGGTGGGTCCCACATGCGAATTAACTTTAATCAATCACCTAATTTAAACCACAAATTCATAACCTACGTATTTTTCTCGTTCATGTCATATTTTTGTTTCCTAAAAATACTGACAATATTTTAACGCTTATCAGTACAATTATACCGCAGTATTTTTACACCGGTAAAATCACTATTCATCAAATTTTTCGAAACTTGCCTATCCACTCGATTTTTCCTCCTGAATCCATTTCCGGCATTATTTTTACCATTTGAGGTCTTCTACTCAATTTTTCATGCCTAGGGATACGTGTTTGGTAAATTACCATTTTGCCCTTTTTACATATTTTGGCCCTAATTTCAGGATTTTCATTAATCCTACCCTTTTAATTCACATTAGCATATATAATTACACACTTAGGAATACGAGGTGTTATAATACTTCCCTTGGGAGTGGTTTGGTAAAGATGTCAGCCAATTGCTTTGAAGATTCCATAAATTCCAAGATACAATCACCACTTTGCACATGAGCTCTTATGAAATAATGTATAATATCAATATGTTTAGTTTTAGAGTGCATTATGGGATTCTTTGTGAGGTTTATGGCACTAGTGTTATCACACCTTATGGGGATGTGATCAAGTCCAACCCCAAAGTCCTTGAGTTGTTGTTTCATCCAAATGATTTGAGCACAACAACTACCGGCCGCCACATATTCGGCTTCGGCTGTGGACAAAGCCACACTATTTTGTTTCTTGCTATGCCAAGATACTAAAGAGCAACCAAGAAAGTGGCAAGTGCCACCCGTGCTCTTCCTATCCAATTTGCATCCCGCAAAATCGGAATCGGAATAGCCTATTAACTCACATTATGCACCCTTAGGGTACCATAATCCCATTTGTGAAGTGCCTACAAGATATCTCATAATTCTTTTTACGGCACTTAAGTGTGATTCATTAGGATTAGCTTGAAATCTAGCACACATGCACACACTAAACATAATATCGGGCCTACTTGCGATTAAGTAAAGGAGTGAGCCGATCATACCTCGATATTTAGTCATTTCTATGGATTTACCTCATTCATCCTTGTCTAAAGAACAAGATGTACCCATGGGAGTATCAATAGCCTTGGAGTTGTCCATTCCAAATTTTTTGAGTAACTCCTTGCAATATTTAGCTTGATTGATGAATATCTCATCTTTTTGTTGCTTTATTTGAAGACTATAACACCTCGTAATTCTAAATATGAATTCATATGTTTTAATGTGAATTAAAAGGGTAGGATTAGAGAAAATCCAGAAATTAAGGCCAAACTGTGTGAAAGGGGCAAAATGGTAATTTACCAAACACGTAGCCCGAGGCATGAAAAATTGAGTAGAAGACCTCAAACGGTAAAAATAATGCCGAAATTGGATTCAGAACGAAAAATCGAGTGTGAAGGCAAGTTTCGAAAATTTTGAGTGAATAGTGATTTTTCAGTGTAAAATACTGCGGTAGAACTGTACCGATAAGTGTGAAATTTTGATCAGTATTTTTAGGAATAAAAAATATGACGCGAACGAGAAAAATATGTAGGTTATAAATTTGTGGTTTAAATTAGGTGATTAATTAAAGTTAAATCGCATGTGGGACCCACTCATGACTTAAGTGACCTTTTAAGTGGAAAACCTCACACTCTCTCTCTCCTATTTCTCTTCCTCTCACGCGTGATTCCCTACTTCCATAGCCATGACCTTGAATCCTTCTTCCTCTTGTAACTTCTTCATTTCTTGACCGATTCAAGTGATTCTTGACTTGAAATTTGTTGGAAACAACCTTCCGAATCCATTGGTAGTAGTATTAAGCCATGAAAACCACCACATCTTGAGAAAAACCCCATATTCAGCGGCGGTTTTGGAGGATTTTGGAGAATTTTTGGGGGTCTTTGGGTTGAATCATGGATTGGAGATCATCCCCTTGGATCCTAGGAAGCTATTGGTGGTAAGGTTTCTCACCCACACTTGGTTTTTGATGAGATCATAATATTGATGAGGGAATTGAAGTTGTATGTTGAGTAATGATAGTTAGGAGCTTCAAATGATATGTCTCCTTTGTAATTAAATGCTTAGAATGAAAAATGATGATGATTGATACAATAAAATTTATGGTGATGTGGGAATTTTAACTTAGGCAAATTTTGTGTGGAGTTTTCAAGACTTTGTGAAATTGGTATGTGGTGTAATTGAATAATTGAATTATGGACCATTGGTATAGGTTAATATTAGGATTTTATGATATGTGTAAGTGTTGAATTGGATTGAAAATCCTTTGGGATCCTAGCATGAAGAAATCGACCTATTGAGGTCATGGATGGTTAGATGATGTAAAAATGATATTGTTGATGTTATATGATCGTGATTGGTGTTTAAATGAATGGTAGGTTGGTTTAATGTAGTGAAATTGAAAGGAGGAATGTTGGATGTGTTGTGTGTGTGGGATTTTAACCATATTGAAGGAAATAAGGAAAATAATGTGAAAATGTGGTATAACCAATGAGTGATGCCTTAGTGCATAAATGGTGATTTAGTTTAATGACTAAAATGGTTGAAGTAATTGGATTAAATGTAGTTGGCCATTAGGCCTAAGTTGTTTTGTTGAGAATTATTGTATTTGAAAGTGAATTGGTTGTCTTGAAATTGTATTGATGATCATGTTGATAGATCATTATAGGTTTCCTCTCTCAGACTCAATAGAGGAGAATTAAGCTTGGAGCTTACGTTGTGGAGCATTGGCTTCAGAGTTGAGGTAAACTTTTGGAACTTGAGTTTTATTCCCTCGTGTTTCCACCACACCTAGTGGAAGGTTGTGGTTGGATTTAATGCCTTTGATTATGTATAAATGTATGTTCATGCATTATTGACATGATTGTGTGACATGTTTGGAGCATGTTGTGTGATATAATTGTGATCTCTGGCCAGTAGATGTGTGTTGGTTTGGATTTCCGCTGGAGATATCCTTTGGGGATTCCGGTCGGGTTGTTGCTGTGGGGCCGACTCTGGGAGCGGTACCAGGATGATCCAAACGTGGGACTTCCGCTGGATAGGGCTCATGAGGAGTTCCAGTTGGGTTTTGCCATGGGGTCGTCTCAACCGTGGGAGAGGCACCAGGAAGATTCCGGGAGTTATATGATGGGGTCCTTTAAGGGAATCCTGATGTGGATGTCCTTGGATTTGTGCCCAGTGGTTGTGTGATATTTGTATGTTATGCATTTTATATGATGATCATTGTATGCACATTGAGTGAGCCATGGGGTGGAGTGATCCTCTAGTACCCTTGGTTTACTAAGATATATTTGTATATCTCACCCCGCGTTTGGGGACATCATTTCAGGTCATGTTGAGCATGAAGGATCTTCGGGCAAGAGGCCCGCTTAGTGGAAGAGTAGAGCGTGAGGAGCATTGGAGGGCATGACATATTGGAAGATTCCATTTGATGTACATAGCATAGTATTTAATATTGTGGACTTAGGTTATGAACTTGTTGCATGTGGATATTGCCATGCTCTTGTATATTTATGACTATATGCTAAGTCCTTTAAAATTGATGTATAGTTATGCCTCTTGTTATTTTTGTATTTGAGTGAGCATGGGACTTGTCCATGGCCACATACTTGTATTTTGAGGAATTGGAAGACTTGGGATGTAAATAGACCCTTTGTTGTGTAAAATGGCTACGTTATTGAGAATTGTTGTAATAGATGCACTCATAATGAATATGCATGATGGAAGGGCCTAGAGCCTACATTAGTACCTGTGTGAGGTGTATATTAAGTAACAAGGTGTTAGGAGTATGTTACATCACTCATTTTGTGTCTTGAAAGCTATCATCTGTCATTTTTACTGCAGGGTAATCGATTACCTTTCATTGGTAATCGATTACCTGAGACAGAGGACGAAAATTTGAGCCACTGTGATCAAAGTAATCGATTACCAGAGATTGGTAATCGATTACCTAGTTCAGTAATCTATTACCAATCTCTGGTAATCGATTACCTGAAAACAGGGGAGCCCAAATTGAGGTTCTGACTTCTACAGTAACCTTTGGTAATCGATTACCTCAAGGTGGTAATCGATTACCACTGTGTTAAATTTTGAAAATGTGTTTTCTAAAATCTAAAATAAATGGTATTGCTTAGAGAGATTATATTTGGTATGTTTTATGCTTCCGCGAGTTTTGCATTTACAATTATGGCGTTGTTTTAATTGATTACGGAAACGGTTGATGTTTAGAGAAAAGAAAGTAATAAAAGAAAAAGTTTACCCGTAATTTAATTAACTCAATTACTATGATTGTAATTGCGCTTAATACCATGTGCAATGATAACATTACCGGTACGTAACGGGCTGTTACAAAGACCAAGGAAGAAGTTTAGCTCTCCCATCATAGACATCTCAAATTCGCTTTGCGTAAGATTGGCAAACTCTTCACAAAGATGAACGTTAGTGGCACCAAAGATAATATCATCCACATAGATTTGTGCAAATAATAGATGATCATTTTTCTTCTTTTTAAAGAGAGTTGTGTCCACTTTTCCTCTTGAAAAACCTTTTTCTAAAAGAAATTTGCTTAATCTTTCATACCAAACTCTTGGAGCTTGTTTCAAATCATATAAAGCCTTTTTGAGTTTAAAGACATGGTTAGGTAAATCATGATCTTTAAAATCGAGAGTTTGATCAACATACACTTCTTCTTGAATGTATCCATTTAAAAAAGCACTTTTAACATCCATTTGAAAGAGTTTAAAATCCATTATACATGCAAATGCAAGTAATATCTAATAGCTTCTAATCTAGCAACAGGAGCAAAGGTTTCATCATAATCAATACCTTCCTCTTGATTATAACCTTTCGCAACAAGTCTAGCTTTATTTCTAGTAATTATGCCATTTTCATCAAGTTTATTCCTAAAGACCCATTTGGTTCCAATTATTGGATAATCATTTGGTTTTGGCACAAGTTCCCAAACTTGATTTCTTACAAATTGATTTAGTTCTTCATGCATTGCCAAGAACCAATATTCATCAATAATTGCTTCATTTATGGTCTTAGGCTCAATTTGAGAAACAAATGCTAAGTGATTACAAATATTTCTAATTGAGTTTCAAGTAGTTACCCCTTTGGATATATAACCAATTACCACATCAATGGGGTGTCCTCTAGCTACTCTCCAATCTTGTGGTAGATTGTTCCCATCATTGATTTGTTGACTTGGTGTTTCTTCATTTTTTGCTTCATCTTCTTTTTGTCTTTCATCGTTCTCTTTTCCATCCAAGTTTATGTTTTCCATGCTTTCTATAAGATCATCATCATAAGGTTCCTTTCTAGGCAAGGCATTGTTAGTCTCATTAAATACAACGTTAATGGACTCTTCAATGACCATTGTTCTTTTATTATAGACTCTATAAGCTCTACTTGTGAGTGAATAGCCTAGAAATATGCCTTCATCGGTTTTAGAGTCAAATTTGCCAAGGTTTTCCTTTCCATTGTTTAAAACAAAACATTTGCAACCAAAGACATGAAAATATGAAATATTGGGTTTTCTTCCTTTATAAAGTTCATAGAGGGTTTTCTTCAAAATAGGTCTAATTAAAGCACGGTTGATAACATAACACGCGGTGCCAACGGTTCCCGCCAAAAAATATTTTGGAAGATCATTTTCATTTAACATGGTTCTAGCAAGTTCTTCCAATACACGATTTTTCCTTTCTACAACTCCATTTTGTTGTGGAGTTCTAGGAGCGGAAAAATTATGTTCAATGCCATTTTCTTCACAAAAGGTTTCAAAATCTTGATTTTCAAATTCTCCACCATGATCGGTTCTAATTGAAATAATATTTGAAGATTGTTCATTTTGAATAAACTTGGCTAGTCTCTTGAATGATTTAAAAGCATCGCTTTTATATGTAAGAAATAAAGTCCAAGTATAGCGAGAATAATCATCCACAATGACCAATGCATAGTAATTGCCACCAAAGCTCATGGTTCTAGTTGGTCCAAAAAGATCCATATGCAAAAGTTGTAAAGGCTTCGTGGTAGAAACAATATTTTTTGATTTAAAAGAAACCTTTACTTGTTTTCCCCTTTGATAAGCATCACAAACTTTATCTTTTTCAAATTTGAGCTTTGGTAACCCAATTACTAGGTCTAAGGAAATCAATTTGCTTAATTGACCCATGCCAATGTGTGCTATTCTTCTATGCCATAACCAAGAGTCATTTTCCTTACTAATCAAACATTTATCGTCATTTGAAGGCATTCTATCTAAGTCTATCATATAAATGTTATCCACTCTATGACCAAGGAACTTAACTTTCCCATCAATTAGACTTTCGATTTTACAAGAGGTTGAGTCAAAAACAACTCTATAATTTTTATCATATAATTGACTAATGCTAAGCAAGTTATGTCTAAGGCCCTCAATAAGTAAAACATTTTCTATAGAGACGGAGGAGGAATTACCAACTTTCCCAATACCGAGTATCTTTCCTTTGTTGTTGTCTCCATAGGAAACATGTTCATGCTATTTCTTTGTGAATGATTGGAATTTAGTTACATCTCCCGTCATGTGACTTGAGCAACCACTATCCAAGTACCACTTGGAGTTTTTAGCCTTCAAACAAACCTACATCACAAAGTCAAGATTTAATCTTTGGTACGCACACCATGTTGGGTCTTTGTGTGTTAGTCTTGGGCTTAGTTCCCTTAGGAACCCACACTTTTTTTTGCCCAATAATGCCATTCTTTCTAACTTTACATGTGGACGCACTATGACCTTTTCACCACAATGAAAACATTTAATGAATGAGCTACTTGTCATGTAGGATGGAGAAATGAAAAAGTTTTTATATCATTTTTCTTGTGTGCTAGTGTCAAAGCCTAAACCGGATTTGTTGAACATGCATCTTTGTTTACCAAGTAACACCTTTAAGTTATCTCTTCCACACGTGAATTTGCTTAGAATTTCATTTAAATCATCAATTTCATTGTTTAGATCTTTACATGAAGTACATGATGATGAAGATGCATGATCATTTGAAGATAGGCATTATAACACCTCACAATTTTAAGTTTAAATATTAATATGTTAAATGAGAATTAGAGGGAAAGATTAGTGAAAATCTTGAAAAGAAGGTCGAAATACGTAAAACGGTAAATTGACAAATTGTTGTTAACCTTGTTACCAATTAATTTTACTTAGTATAAACTAAAGTGTGTAGAGGAAATATAAACTAAATGGTATATTTTTGGTCTCCCAAGTAGGTGATTCATTACTTGTCCTTAGTGAGCTAACAAATCAACAAATGGTGTATTTGGTACCCAAGTAGGTGATGAATCCCACGCTAGCCTTGTTTCATTAGATGATGAGTGGATTAAATAATTAAAGAAACTAAGTATAAGGCAGTGGAAACAATAAGGCATCAAGTGGCAATCGGTGGATCAAAAGCAAATGGAAAAGGGAATTGAATAATTTATAGAAACTAAAGAAATTGAGAAGCAAAGTCGGCAACCCTTTGTCCCTTCAAGCGGTGACCAAAAAAAGAATAAAAAAGAAAGAAAATCCTAAGTGAAATGGAAACAATAAGGTCGGCAAGTTTGGTGTCCTTCCAAGCTGTGGAAATTAATCAACAAGGTGCAACCTTGTGTCTAGCATGGGACCAAAAAGAAAGAAGTAAAAAGGTGAAATCCTTGTCATGCTTAAACCAAGATGGCTTCTTGTGCCTTCCAAGTGATAATCAAAAGAAAAGAATTCTGATTTGCTTTAAACAATCAAGTCGGTTTCATTTTTTTCCAAACGGTGGAAATTAAAGAGCAAATGGAAAGCAATTCAAGCAGGAGGTGGAGCCAAGGAAGGAATAAACAAGTAAAATTCTGAATTCTTAAGTCATCCAAGTCGGTTCTCCCTTGTCCCAATACATCTTAGCTAGTCCTTTTCTTTCCCATTAAAAACACATGACCGCCCTTGTTTTGTTTTATTTCTTTGCATACGGCCAAGGAGAAATTCGGTGAGAATAAGGCAATACAAAAAGGAAACTCTGGCAAAATTTCTAGGAATTTACAGTTTTTAGGTGAGCTTTGAGAGATCATATCTCCCTCCATAAAGGTCCGATAGGGACGTGCCATACACCATTTTAAAGATTGAGATGTCCCCCACATTGTGTTAAAATCTGAGAATTTCCTGGGTTTCACGCAACCCTGTGAACTCGGACTGTCCAGAACACACCTGTGCAGGGGCTGTTTCTGGTAGTTTTTGGGAATTTTATTCCCGCTTCGTTTCTTAGTAAAATTAAGTGTAAGATATATCAAATTGAAGCTTGAGGTGTCTAGTTTATGGTATAAAAATTTGAGAGCATTTGGGTTGGTTTTTTCTCTGAAGTAATTCATTTAGTGAGGGATGTTTGGAGCTGTTTTGGTGTTGGTTGGCAGCTTTGCTTGTCCAACTTCAAACGGCGATATCCGGAGCAAACGAGATCGAAATGACTCGTGTGATGGCTCATTGGGAAGGTATTTAAGTAAGAGAAAAATATAACTAAAGTTGAAGGTCTGGTTTTGTGCAGTGTGTCTGCAGGAAATTACTGACCGAACCAGGTTCGGATAGGTAGAAAACGTAAAATTGAGAAATTAGCTAAGTGGGTTTATGGGAACCCTTAGTGTCTTGTAGTAAGTAAAATAAGATATAAAAATAGTTCAAACATGTATTCCTCAAGAGTTTACAGTTATGGTCACAACTTTTATTTATTACGCTTTTTACGGTTTTAAATGCTCGCGTAATAAACGTGAAAAGTTTACTCGCATTCTTATAATGGAAGTGCTGTGATTGTAACTGCGCTTAATATCATAATTAATGTTAACAATACCGGTGTACAACGGGCTGTTACAGGCATTTGATACAACTAGTGCTAGCATCAAGTAATTTGAGAGTTTCATTTTCATCTTTCAAATCTTTCACTTCCTTTTCTAAAGACACAATTTGTTTTCCAAAGAACTAATAGTTTTTCTTGATGCTCTAAGAGTTTTAACATGTTTTAGTGTTTAATTATGCATTTCTTCAAACATGTCAGACAACTCATCATATGAAGGTAGTAGAGCAAGATGAGTTTACCTCGGTTTCTGATTCATTTTTGTCTTCATTTGCCATTAGACATATATGTTGAGTTCTTTTGCTTGATTTCTCCGGTGGTCTACCATCTTGCATGAAGCATAGGTTTGCTTCTTCCTCTGAGTCATCATCGGAAGAACTAGATTCGTCATCCCAAGCAAGATAAGCCTTCTTGAAGTTTCTTCTATCCTTGCCTTGTTTCTTTTCATATTTGTCTTTCTTATGAATATTTGGACAATCCGATTTGTAGTGACCGTTTTTTCCACATTCATAGCAAGTGATGGTGAGTTGTGAGGATCCTTCATCTTTAGATCCTCTTCTAGGAGGAAATGCGGATTTCTTTGAAAAATTCTTCTTAAAGAATTTTCCATACTTCTTTACGAAGAGACTCATCTCATCTTCATCAAGCCCATTTTCGGAATCTTCATCTTCTTTTTCCTCATCCTTCTCTTTACTTGGTGTTGAGGCTTTCAAGTAAATTCCCTTACTTTTCTTGATGGCTTGTTCCTTCAAGGTTATTCTAGTTAGCTCCATTTCATACTCTTGGAGCTTGCCGAACAAGGTTGCAAGATCAATAGTTTTCAAATCTTTTGATTCCGTAATAGCCGTCAACTTGGGTTGCCATTCCCTATTGTGCACACCTCTTATCACCTTAGCAATTAACTCAAGGTTAGTAAAAGATTTATCTAAAGCATTTTGATGAGTGACAAGGTGTGTGAATCTCTTTTGCATACTTTGAATACTTTCATTTTCATGAATCTCGAACATTTCAAATTCTCTAATGAGTGCATTTAATTTTGTAAATTTAACATCACTAGTTCCTTCATAGGTTATTTGAAGAATATCCCACATTTCCTTAGCATTCTTACAATTTGAAACACGAAAGTATTCATCACGACCTAAGGCATTTGTGATCAAGTTTTGAGCTCTAGCATTCCAATTTCCTTTCTTAATTTCATCTTCGGTGTAATTATCTATATCTTTAGGAACATCTTCATCTTTCACATTTTTTATAGTAGGTGGTGTGTACCCTTTTTCAACTACATTCCATACTCTTAAATCATTAGAATGAAGAAATATTTTCATCCGACTCTTCCAATAAGAATAATCGACGGCATTGAAAAATGGAGGTCTAGTACTAGACGATCCCTCAAGGGGCATATCATGGTTCAAAGAAGCCATCCCTTCTCTTGAAGCAGTTAAAGTCTATAATTCATTTCCTTGAAGAATATTCCAAAGAAATCAACTCTATTTATGAATACGACAACAAACTTTGCTTACCATTTTTAAAACTGCAGTTCCAAATCTTGACCAAAAATTTTAAGATTTTAAAATGTTAAACTAGACATCTCAAGCTTTCCAACTACATATTTTATGTCTCATTTGGAGTTGTATAACTCCGATTATGTATTCACAAAGTGACTGCTGCAAACTGAATTTCCAACAACCCAGTCATGACTTCAAACTGCATTGTGATCAATCCACTTTTCCAATGGATCTGAAATTTTACAATGTTGTATACCTATATGTTAGATTCATATAGGTCCAAACCTCACTCAATTTGAAGCTTTGTAGCCCGAGATATTGTGATTTTACCAAACTAGTGTGTCGTTGTCACAATTGAACTAGGTAATCGATTATCATATAGGGGGTAACCGATTACCACTTGTGCAGAAACGTGAAAATGCAGATTTTTTTACAAAATTCAAGTTTCAAAGGCCCTCCAAGGCTCCAACCTTCGATTTACCCACAAACAGAAGTTCAATCTACCATATTTCACTTAAATTAACAACCTTTAACTTGAATCATCAAAGTTTCCTTTTTAACAACCCAAAACTTCATATTTTTCATAGAAAATAAAGAGGAAAGGGTAGAGTATATACCCAATGCTTGAAAACAGAAAAAAGAAGAGACTCTGGATGTGACAGCCCGTTGTACACCGGTATTATTAACATTAATTATGATATTAAGCGTAGTTACAATCACAGCAATCCATTTATAAAATGCCAATAAACTTTTTTCGATTATTACGCGAGCATTTAAAACGATAAAAAGCGTAATAATTAAAAGTTGTGGCCATAACTGTAAACTCTTACGGAATACTTGTTTAAACTATTTTTATATCTTATTTTACTCAATACAAGACACTAAGGGGTTCCTATAAACCCACTTAGCTAATTTCTCGATTTTACGTTTTCCACCCATCCGAACATGGTTCGGTTATTATTTTTCTGCGGACACTTCACACAAAACCAGTCCTTCATCTTTAGCTATCTTTTTTCTTACTTAAATACCTTTCCAATGAGCCATCACACGAGTCATTTCGATCTCGTTTGCTCCGGATATCGTCGTTTGAAGTTGGACAAGCAAAACTGCCAACCAACCCCAAAACAGCTCCAAGCATCCTTCACTCCACGAATTACTGCAGAAAAAACACTCACTCAATTGCTCTCAAATTTTTATACCATAAACTAGACACTTGAAGCTTCAATTTTATATATCATACACTTAGTTTGACCAAGAAAAGAAGCAGGAATTAATTTCTCAAAACTGGTCCAGAACTGCCACAAGTGCAATGAGAAATTGGGCAGTCTGCACTCTCTGCCCTCTCCAGGACGAAGTCCAACCCATAATTCTCTCAAATTTTACCACAAATTAGAGAACATCTCTACCTTCAAAATGGCGTATGGCAAGTCCCTATCGGACCTCTGTGGTGGGAGATATTCTCTCCCGAAGTTCGCATAAATTCTGACAATTTTACAGAAAATTTGCCAGAGTTTCCTTTGTTTTTTCAAAAATCTCCAATTTGCAAATGTAATCTAAGTCCTCAAATATACCTAATAATCAATGGGTGACACACACAAGGACCAACAATGCCTTGGGGTACTTACAACCCAACTCAATTTATAGTTATTACACAATTCATATAATATTGCTCACTTGATTAATGCTTAATACGTTTCAATCATCAAAGTCCATTTACATGCATTTTCTAAGCATTAACATAATCATAATCCTAAAATAGGCCTAAAGCCCTCCATCATATTACATCAAGTATACATTGTTCAATTACAACATTTCACTTACATTTTACAACTTACAAATTCATAACTTTAAATTACAACTTGAACATAAAACTCAAAATGACATATACCACTAGACTTAGGCAAAATGACATGAACAATTATGACTATGAATCACCTCCTACATACATATGAAATGTTCATGCCCTAAGTCTAGCCTAGGCCCAATGGCGATCAAAATGCGAAACATAAAAGTCCTCCAACGACTCATCCTACGGGCTTCTCGCCCGCCGCTCCTGTGCCACTGCTACCTCCTGAAATAATATATCTCAGTAACCCAGAGGTTCTGGAGAAAACTCTGCCCAATGATTCACTTTGATGCATATAAGCAATATAAAACAACCACTTTCAAAACGGGATAAAGCAAGGGATTTAGAGAAACTGGGGATATAAAATACGACGAAGCTGGAATGGTAGCTACCAATACCACGCAACGTACTCGGCATATAAGCCTACGGGTCTCATCCAAGGCGTGTTCCAAGAACCACAACCAAGGTACCCCTTCCATCCATTTACACCCGAGACTTCCTAGTGTGCTCCTACCCGGATGACACACCACGACCCTAGGTCAACTGGAACTCCCTCTCGGAGACCTATCCAGTGGAAGTCCGCACTGCCCGAAGGCTACACTGTCTACTGGCCAGAGACTCGGTACATAAGTACCCTCATAAATACTACATGCATGCTCATGTTATTCTACACTACTCATATACACTTCCTACTATCACCCTCAACGGGTATGGTGGAACACACAAGAGGAACAAGCCCCAGTACCAAGAGGTTACCTGAATAATCTCAATTTCGCGCTTACTTGACTTTCACGTATTTAATCCAATGCTTCTAAACTCGTTCTTCAACCTATGGACCATCAATTTATGATTAATACCAATTCATGCCACCACAGAAGTAAAAGACAATTACCCCAATGTTTTCAAGATCTAATACATATTAACACATCTTTCATTACTACAAGTTTCCAAACTAACAATCCACATAACATATACTTGGATTTACTTGCTACATATAACCAATTGCTTATGTGAATTTACTTTTATTCACCCTAATACATACTAAAATAACTTAATTCATCATTAGGACAATACTAAATCAACATGTACCGAATTTCATCAAGAAGGCGAATATGTTACTAAACATGGACTATAAGGACTTATTAGATTTTATACTAATTAATCCTATTCATATATCCTTAAACACTTAATAAACAACTCTATTTAACATGTTTAACATACAAAACCATTTTCACTTACATTAACCATCCAATAGCCAAATTGACTATAAATAGATTTAAGGAAAATTCTTTAAATCTTATACACTTAAACTTTAATTCCAACATACCTCCATTTTTATTTTACATGGGCATTAACACAAACACTCCACCTTCATATATTTCCTCTCTTAGGTCGATGGTCATAGGATTCACTAGGTTATGCCATAATTTATTTTTCAATCATTCTTTTAACCATATGTCATCACAACAACAAGAGGCATATACCTAATCAATTAAGCCTTAAAACTTAGCATTTGGACATAACAAATCACCACCATAACAGCCCTCATAAGAAATGTACCCAAATCTGAATATATGAAAAAAATATATTAAATGAGAGGTTAGTTACCTTAAATACCTTGAAGAGAACAAGTTATGAATTGCCCATCAATTAATTAACAACAACACAACACTTTAATGTTGACATCCCCTCCAAAGCGCAAGATGTATGGATGGAACACATCTTTTACCACTCAACAAGAAGAAGAAAAATAAACGGTTATGACAACAAGAACACAGGGATCCTTTCTTCTCAAAGTGACTAAGTGTTTTAGAGACAAGAAGACACTTATTAGCTTCTCCTTGTTCTCCTAGGGCTGCTACGGTTTGGAGGAATTAAAAGTGCAGAGGCTTGAGTCTACAAGGGAAAACCACCGACTAAAATAGCTGAGGGATTGCCTAAGTTGTTTACATATACTTTGTTGACTTTCTTAACCATTAATTCATTAATTTATTGATTCATTCCCACCAATTCTGCCTTGTCTGTACGCCAGAAAAGAAAAGGAAGACAGAGGCGGTCATGCTAAGGTAAGGTAGGGACCAACTTTAATAGATAAAAACAATAGGTTGCAATTTAAACTTTCTTATTGGTTAATATAATTGCACTATCAATACACTCCATAAGCGTAGATGATGGGTAAAAAAAAAAGAGAGCATATTTTTTTATTTATTTAAAGTATCACCAACAAATACTAGTAACCTTAAAACTAATTAATTTACAAGATTATGAGATTATCTTCTTCTAATAATTAATTTAATTTACACTTTAATCTATTTTTAACAATTGATCTAGACTTATTTAAACAAAACTAAAACCCCTTAAAATTCTTAAAATTCCCTAAGGAGTTTAATTACATCATCTAATTAAATTCAGACTAATTTACGTTTAATTATAATTAAACCCCGAAACTCTCTCATAATTACTTTTTGACTCTAAAACTTATTAATTATTAATATTAGGGTCTTATTAGACTTGCTTGGCATGAATTGTATCCTTATACGTCTTATCATGATAATTTCATGATCAATGAACCATTACTTGACTTAATTTGTCGCAATTTCCTTAAACACAATTTGATCTACTAAACTCATGCTTGATATCCTTAATTAACCTAACCTGATAATGAGGGTTGTTATATTCACCCCTCCTTTTTGAGATTTTGTCCGCAAAATTAAATCCATACATGTCCGCTAACTCAGGATACAGTCGGAGAATCTCATCCTTCCGCTCTCAAGTAGCCTCATCAGGTGTACGTCCTTTACCACTTTACTTTTATCACAGGCATAACCTCTTTTTGGTAGTATCTATCGTTCCCCAATCCTTTACAATACTTGTCTAGTCTGGTGCTCTGACTTTTTAATTCACAATACTTTAAACTTTTCCTGTTTCACGGTTGCACTTTCGCTGATTTATAGGTAATAATATAACCATATTACAAATTTGTCAGTATCACTTCACCTCATTCTCATCTCTATCTATCTTTCTGACCCAATATTGTTCTCAAAAGCTTCTAACCGTTTCCACAATAGGCTCTAACCGTTCTCATGCATACTTACTGATTATTCCTGGAATCTTTCCAACTCACACTTTCTTTAATAGTTAACTCTTTTCGCTGTCCTTATTGTTTCAACAATACCCCAACATCTCCATTATACCAGTCTTTTCCATTGATGTTACTAATCTTACCATTTTGTTGCTTCCTTAGCTTTCACACAAGCTCATACCTCTTAGTTTCAGTTGCATGCTACAACACCCAAATAATCTCAACTCACATTACATTCCATTTTTACATACTTTACTTTGTCCCGTGTCTCCATATCTTCTTAGATAATCACCACTATGTCTTTCTCTTTAGGACTCGAAGCTAACAATCCTCACAACAGCTCATACTCCCTGTCAGTCATTTCAAGGTCTTCACCCACAACTCCATTCATGAATATTTCCATATACAAAATCATATTTATAATTTACACTCCCTGTTAATCTATTTATCACTTAACCATTTAAACTCTATCAATTTAGCCCTCTCAGAGCATAAACTCAGCATCCATCAATGCCTTCCGTATCAAAGGTCTTATGCCTAAAGTTTTAAAAGTAACCATTTTTACTCATCATTATGTAACAATATTATAGATTCAACATAATTTTTCATTCATTTATACCACCATTTCCTCATTATCGACATTCTTATCATGGACGTCCAACTTTAAAATACTATAACCTCACAGCTTTACTAACTTCCACCACCCATTGGCGAATCAATTTCCAAACCCATTTCACTATCACCTGATGGACCACTCGAAAATGTCATATCTCTCACATACAAGTCCTATACTATAGGAATTTTTGAAACTTAATTATCAGGTCACAGGAAACTAAATCCATCATTGCCATTACTTCTACAATTCACCATCAGTTGGTATACCAGCCTCTCGGAATATTCAAAGCTACCACAAGCACTCGACCATACATTATTAGTACCTAGCCAAATAACATCAACATTGTGCATTTTCCACACACTTTCCACCATAAGTGGCATATGCAAATATATAACACTCCTCAATCCACTCTACCAGTAAAGCCAAGCTATCAACTTTTAGGTAACCAACTGCAATTCCAGTTTCCAGCTATTATTACACATTCGTACTTGACTCTATTACAATTTACCTTTTATTAAGGCTAATAAGTCACCGTTTTAACTTGAACTCTTGCTCATCGCTAGCCTTCCTAGAAGGACACTTACTCAATCTGTCAACATTAAATCACGTTATTACCTCTTTTATCATAAGGCGAGAATTCCAACAAACTTACTACCTCACTTGGAGACGAAAATTATTTCATCAGGCTTACTTTACACACACAATAGTGTGCTTCAATATCACACTTCGAAACTCTCAAACACTATGCCTCACATTCTATCTCCAAATTTGACATAGTATTGTCCACTTACAAGTATATGACCTCACATCTTGCATTATTCACATGGAAAAACTCTCCCAATACAGTGGGTAAACACATCCTCAGGTTAAACCCCTCGAGCTCTTGCTGTCCTAAGGGCCCCAGATGTAATGACCCACCGATCAGATAATCCACCCATATGATCCATGTAGTAACTATAACCTACCACCAGCTGTCCCTGTTCTAGGAGCATCCCCAACGTTTCTTATTTGTTCATTTGTATAAAACATCTCAACTACATTAGCGGTCACATCAATGCGGAATACTTCCTCGTCTCACATTACTCACGTAAGATAATAATAGTCTCTGGGAACATAATCCGCACAAAGATAGCCATACACTCCGGGCACATATGCCGCACAGAGATATCCATACTATCAAGTCGTATAACATGCACCCAGTGCACAGAGGAATTTATATTTATAATATATCTGTATATGACCACCAACGTGTATCCAGTAAACACCAGATTACATATGGACCCAGTCCATTTGGTGTCTGTATCATACCCGTATATAACGACAAAATTGTTTATATATCCACATGGGGCTACCCCCATAATCATAGTAGTAGTAGTATAATAATCATATCACATATACGTATGGTGCACTATTTCTTCCTTGATTATTCTTCTCAAAGATTGTTTACTCTTTTACTTTGATTAGTCACCTGGCATGGTTCATAACATAACCTCTATTCCATGAATCCTAAATTTTTCTCAAAGTTCTATACACATCTCACCTCTTAATATAACGTATCATATTTCCCACATATACTTCCCATCACACAGGGATCTTTTAAATATTTTCGTCCAATCACAGAGAACTAACTTCACCTCAGTCCTTGCACTAGATTTTTTTTTTTTTTTACATTAGTCTTTGCACTAAAATTCTACATCAGTCCTTGCACTGAAAATTTTACATTAGTCTTTGCACTAAAATTCTACATCAGTTCTTTTGCTAACCACCTAATTTCGTACTTTGTTGCAACTTAGTTCATATAATAATCACATGATTTCACATTAAGTTGTACATTAGCTCTTTCTCTAATCATACCATCTCACCTTATGGTTATACAGCAAAAAACCACAAAATCCTGTCACCATTCTAATCTATTGCCTGCTACGGCTCACATAACCTATACTCAATATTATAGAGCAACCCATCAATTTTCCTGATCACTTCCACCCTTGGTGGTTGTAGAATATTCATTACATTTAAAATACCTTTGCTCCGTCTATCAATCCACACCAAATACCAATGATTTCACAAGCACACTGTTATTAGTAGTACATATATATAGACCACCAAATCATAGTTTCTTTACCATTCTCATTACTGTCTTACACATGACTATACACTTCAATCATCCTATTCATTTATCACTGACACGTCTGCCAATTTGAATCGACATCCATTAGCTACAATAGTGCCTTCATTGTACATTTATTTTATGTCATCCATGGAGATTTTCTCAACTTCTTCCTTCTACACACACTACGTAATTACTTCATCTCACCTAGGTTTACTCAACACTACCTCCTTATGGACTTAATTTCCATATGTCAACATATTTCAATTAACACTTCACTAGCATAATAATTTCAAGTGGTCAAATCCCTTAGAGTTAGACATCAAATATTCCACTTGTTTCTCTACATTCACCATCCCAATTTATTCAAGTGTACACCACCTATCAGGGACTTATAACTTCTATCAAACATAACATATTCTAACTCGTACCTAAGCATACTTGTTTATATTCTCCAATAATTCGTCAGGTTCTAAGTCACTCACCTGAATAAAGTCTATTCACCAAGTCCACCTGTACACAATTGCTTTACTATACTACACACATACCTGGAATTTCACCAATACTATCTTCATACTATAAACTCATCTCAATTATATATTTATTATCCACAGTACTACAAAATTCGCTTATGCTAATACCGTGCATACCATAGGTTTGTTTACAACTTTTACTTATAATACAACTGTAAAAATTTCTTCAAAGTCAGACAAAACATTTAAGTCTGTTTTCCTTAAGTCCTCTAGTCTTCACATTTTACTCACCGCCATCTCTTGTCCATGGAGCAGTCAACACTACAGCCACAACATCAGGCTAAGGACTTACATTCGGTGCCCCAGGGTTGCCACATAGGCTTCTTATGATGACCACACATGTAACACAAAGGAATGGGTTGATCAAACCCACACTAAGGAATCACATATGCAATAATCGATAAGAGTCTATATACAACTATGCAGCACATAACACAGCTATACATTATCAGAGTTCCCTAACAAAACTGCTCTGATACCATAAAATGTAACAGCTCATTGTACACCGGTATTGTAAACATTAATTATGATATTAAGCGCAGTTACAATCACAACAATCCATTTATAAAATGCGAATAAACTTTTTTCGATTATTACGCGAGCATTTAAAACGATAAAAAGTGTAATAATTAAAAGCTGTGACCATAACTGTAAACTCTTGCGGAATACTTGTTTAAACTATTTTTATATCTTATTTTACTCAATACAAGACACTAAGAGGTTCCCATAAACCCACTTAGCTAATTTCTCGATTTTATGTTTTCCACCCATCCGAACATGGTTCGGTTATTATTTTTCTGCGGACACACCACACAAAACCAGTCCTTAATCTTTAGCTATATTTTTTTCTTACTTAAATACCTTTCCAATGAGCCATCACACGAGTCATTTCGATCTCGTTTGCTCCGGATATCGTCGTTTAAAGTTGGACAAGCAAAACTGCCAACCAACCCCAAAACAGCTCCAAGCATCCTTCACTCCCCGAATTACTGCAGAAAAACCACTCACTCAATTTCTCTCAAGTTTTTGTATCATAAACTAGACACCTCAAGCTTCAATTTTATATATCATACACTTAGTTTGACCAAGAAAACAAGCGGGAATTAATTTCTCAAAACTGGTCCAGAACTGCCACAAGTGCAGTGAGCAATTGGGCAGTCTTCACTCTCTGCCTTCTACAGGCCGGAGTCCAACCCATAATTCTCTAAACTTTTACCAAAAGTTAGAGGACATCTCAACCTTCAAAATGGCGTATGGCACGTCCCTATCGGACCTCTATGGAGGGCGATATTCTCTCCCGAAGTTTGCCTAAATTCTGACAATTCTACAGAAAATTCGCCAGAGTTTCTTTTGTTTTTACAAAAATCCCCAATTTTCAAATGTGATCTAAGTCCTCAAATATACCTAATAATCAATGGATGTCACACACAAGGACCAACAATGCCTTGGGGCACTTACAGCCCAACTCAATTTATAGTTATTACACAATTCATATAATATTGCTCACTTGATTAATGCTTAATGTAACAGCCCGTTACGTACCGGTATTGTTAACATTAATTATGATATTAAGCGCAGTTACAATCACAACAATTCCTTTATAAAAATGCGAATAAACTTTTTTCGATTATTACGCGAGCATTTAAAACAATAAAAAACGTAATAATTAAAAGTTGTGACCGTAACTGAAAACTCTTGCGGAATATTTATTTTAACTACTTTTACTTCTTACTTTACTTAGAATAAGTTACTAAGGGGTTCCCATAAACCCACTTAGCCTATTACTCAATTTTACGCTTTTACCTCTTTGAACATGGTTCACTAATTAATTTTCTGCGAACAAATCGCTCACAACCAGACCTTCTCCTCGATATATATTTTTTCTTACTTAATTCTCATTCTAATAAGCTATCACACACTTTAATTGGAGCTCATTTGCTCCGATTATCACCGTTTCAAGTTGCACAAGCAAAACAGCCAACCAACCACAAAACAGCTCAAAACCACTCACACTTCTCGAATTACTGCACACAATCTACACATCCATTTTCTCTCAAATTTTTATCCTACAAAATAGGCATCTGAAAATTCATTTTGGTGTATCACACGCTCAATTTGACTGAGAGACGAAGCGGGAATCAAATTCCCAAAAACTGGCCAGAACAGCCCCTACATCAGAGGTCCCTGGACAGTCGTAACTCAATAAATTCCACAGGGCTGAGTACAACTCAGGACTGGCTCATATTTTGACACCATATAGGGGACATCTCAAGATTCAAAATGGCGTATAGAACGTCCCTATCGGACATCTGTGGAGGGAGATATGCTCTCCCGAAGTTCACCTAAAATCTGCCAATTCTACAGAAAATTCGCCAGAGTTTCCTTTGTTTTTCCTTAAATCCCCAAATTTGCACAAGCTCACTAATGCCTCAAAGGTACCTAATAATCCAATAATAATCCAGTAATAATCCAATGGGTGGCACACACGTGGACCACAACGCCTTGGGGCACTTACAACCCAATCCAGTTTATATTTATTACACTAATAACTTACTTTAAAATCCATACATAGTTTCATTCACTAATTCCAATTTCATGCATATTTCATCATACAAGTACTCATAACCTAAAATAGGCCTAAAGTCCTTCCATCATATCATGCCATGCATTAGGTACAATTACAATATTTGCTTACAATTACAACTTAAAACTGAAACTTTAACTTACAATCTTCCAATATTACAACTTAAATACAAATGACAACATAAACCAAATTAGACTTAGGCAAAACGGCATGAACAAATATGCTAATGAAGTTCATCCTACATACATATGAGATGTTCATGCCCTAAGTCTAGCCTAGGCCACACGGCCAACAAAATACAAAATGCTAAGCACTCAACCGCTCACTCTGCGGGCCTCTTGCCCGCTGCTCCAACTCCACTGCTACCTCCTGAAATAAATGCCCCGAGACGGGGTGAGATATACGAATATATCTCAGTAACCCAGAGGTTCTGGAGAAAACAGCGCCCAATGGTTCACTTCGATGCATATAAGTAGAATAAAACAACCACTTTGAAAATGGGATATAGCCAGGGATTTAGAGAAACTGGGGAATATCGGGATACAAAATACGACGATGCGGGATGGTAGCTACCAATACCACGCACGCCCTGGGCATATATAAGCCTATGGGTCTCATCCAAGGTGTGTTCAAATAACCACAACCAAGGTACCCCTTCCATCCATAACACCGAGACATTCCTAGTGTGCTCCTATCCGGATCACACACCACGACCCTCGGTCAACTGGAACTCCCTCTCAGAGACCTATCCAGTGGAAGTTCGCACTGCCCGCAGGCTAAACTAGTCTACTTGCCAGAGACTCGGTACATAAGTACCCACTGTGATATATGCATGCATGCCAATGCTGTTCTACACTACTCATACACACTTCCTACCGTTGCCATCAACTGGCAAGGTGGAACAGAAAAGGGGAACAAGCCCCAGTACCAAGAGGTTACCTTAAATATTTTTCTCACTAGCTCCGCAGCAGCTTATCCCTCAACTTGGTACACAGCAGAATGCCTACACAGAGGACATTCCCAATCACTCACAATTCAAACAATACATGCTAATTTACAATTATACATGCATTGAACCAATTACTTACCTCAATCCACTTGGTCAAGGACAAGGGCAACTCACTGATTCAAGATTCGGTATTCAAGTCGACGTACGGCAACCTATACAATCACGTACAGCCATCAGTACGCATCAAATAACGTCAAAACGCAAAAATCACAAGATCCCCCCATCCTCCCGTGATGGTTCGGTCGTTCAAGTGTTATTTGAAGATTTATTTTTCTAAATTTTCTTTCTCATTTTATTACGCCTCATTAGGTTGTCAAGAGGCCAATTCAAGTGTCGTTTCGTCATTTTCGCGTCGAATTACATCAGAACGCGAAAACCGCAAAATCCTCCCCACCCTCCTTAGTGGTTCGGCCATACATGTGTTATTTGAAGATTTATTTTTCTAAATTTTCTTTCTCATTTTAGTACTCATCCTTAGGTTTCCATAAGGCCAATTCAAGTGCCGTTTTTACTCATCGTTTTGCGTAATAAACCACTCTAGGTTCATTTAGGTCCCTAACACAAGTTATTATTTTTCCATTGGTTCTAACACTTTCCAACCACCACACAACACATCTAAGTAGCATATAACTACACAAATCATCATCCAAATCATCTTTCAACATCAATTCACTCATTTTTCTTTTAAAGGCCAAGTTGTGACCTAGAGCATTCCAAGGATTTCCACTCAATTTTAATCACTCCAACCCTCACACAATCCATTATATCATCATATAATCATACCACAATTCACCAAACAAAGCCTCAACACAAAACTCAAAAGTCCAAAGTCATGACCTCAAAATCCACTAAGTTAAAATCAATGATTTTCACCTAAAATTTTCATTGCATTTATCACTAATACACATTATTCTAAGACACTTTCATGTACAAGCTTTTCCCAATTGAGCTCTCTAACATCACACATCATACAATCCCCTTTTAGGGTTCATAAATGCAATACTAGGAATCAAACCATACAAAGGTGTAGAAACTTACTCAAATGCTAGGCATATGGCTCCTCCTAAACATACTCTACCATTAGAGCATGTAAAAGCTCCATGAACACCCTATCTCCAATGTGAGCCGCGGCCTTGTGAGGGAAGGATCTCAAAATCCACTCACTTTCACGGTTTAACAAGGCCACCAATGGCTTTAGGAGGCAATTTCCAATGGATTTCAAGTTAAACTTTGTTGCATTTGGTGCTTAGATGAGTGATTAATGGAGGGAGAAAGTTTTGAAGAAAACTTGGAGAAAGAGAGGGGGAGGGCACGGGTTTCAGCTGAAGGAGAAGAAAGAGAGTGATGATGAATAGTGGTGATGAGGTGGATAAGTGGATTTTAAGTGGGGTGGGCCCCACGCCACCTCACGCGATTTAAAACTCATCCGAATTCTTCTACGATTCCACTAAACGTCCGTAAATTCACAACCTATTTAGAAACCTTAATTTTTAACATTAACTATTCTCCTTTAATTATACTTGATCAGATGAATCTGGAAGTTTCCGGTCGTTCGGAGAAACCTTAATTTTTAACATTAACTATTGCGCGTGCCGTTGGCACGCTTCCCCAAACTGACTTAATTCCATCAAATATTATCAGAAATCATATTTCCTAGTTCTATAGACCATTTATAAATCATATTTGAAACCTAGAGCTCAAAATTTAACCGGCATGTTTTACAGTGTAATCGTACCGCGATATTTTTACCCGCGAAAAACATTATTCACTGATTTTTCTGAAACTTGCCTAACCACTCAATTTTTCGTTCTGAACCCATTTCCAGGTTTATTTTTATCATCTGAGACCTTCTACTCAATTTTTTTTATCTTCCTAGGGTTGTGTGTTGGCTAATTACCGTTTTGCCCTTTCTTTGTATTTTGGCCTAATCTTCAGGATTTTCACTAATCCTTCACTTAAATACTCACTTAATATTTTAAATATTTAATTTAGAAATGTGAGGTGTTATAATTAATACGTTTCAATCATCAAAGTCCATTTACATGCATTTTCTAAGCATTCACATAATCATAATCCTAAAATAGGCCTAAAGCCCTTCCATCATATTACATCAAGTATCCATTGTTCAATTACAACATTTCACTTACATTTTACAACTTACAAATTCATAACTTTAAATTACAACTTGAACATAAAACTCAAAATGACATAAACCACTAGACTTAGGCAAAATGACATGAACAATTATGACTATGAATCACCTCCTACATACATATGAAATGTTAATGCCCTAAGTCTAGCCTAGGCCCAATGGCCATCAAAATGCGAAACATAAAAGTCCTCCAACGACTCATCCTACGGGATTCTCGCCCGCCGCTCTTGTGCCACTGCTACCTCCTGGAATAAAGTCCCCAAGACGGGGTGAGATATACAAATATATCTCAGTAACCCAGAGGTTCTGGGGAAAACTCCGCCCAATGGTTCACTTCGATGCATATAAGCAATATAAAACAACCACTTTCAAAACGGGATAAAGGAAGGAATTTAGAGAAACTGGGAAATATCGGGATATAAAATACGACGAAGCTGGAATGGTAGCTACCAATACCACGCAATGTCCTCGGCATATAAGCCTACAGGTCTGATCCAAGGCGTGTTCCAAGAACCACAACCAAGGTACCCCTTCCATCCATATACACCCGAGACTTCTTAGTGTGCTCCTACCCAGATGACACACCACAACCCTAGGTCAACTGGAACTCCCTCTCGGAGACCTATCCAGTGGAAGTCCGCACTGCCCGAAGGCTACACTGTCTACTGGCCAGAGACTCGGTACATAAGTACCCTCATAAATACTACATGCATGCTCATGTTATTCTACACTACTCATATACACTTCCTACCATCACCCTCAACGGGTATGGTGGAACACACAAGGGGAACAAGCCCCAGTATCAAGAGGTTACCTGAATAATCTCAATTCCGCGCTTACTTGACTTTCACGTATTTAATCCAATGCTTCTAAACTCGTTCTTCAACCTATGGACCATCAATTTACGATTAATACCAATTCATGCCACCACACAAGTCAAAGACAATTACCCCAATGTTTTCAAGATCTAATACATATTAACACATCTTTCATTACTACAAGTTTCCAAACTAACAATCCACATAACATATACTTGGATTTACTTGCTACATATAACCAATTGCTTATGTGAATTTACTTTTATTCACCCTAATACATACTAAAATAACTTAATTCATCATTAGGACAATACTAAATCAACATGTACCGAATTTCATCAAGAAGGCGAATATGTTACTAAACATGGACTATAAGGACTTATTAGATTTTATACTAATTAATCCTATTCATATATCCTTAAACACTTAATAAACAACTCTATTTAACATGTTTAACATACAAAACCATTTTCACTTACATTAACCATCCAATAGCCAAATTGACTATAAATAGATTTAAGGAAAATTCTTTAAATCTTATACACTTAAACTTTAATTCCAACATACCTCCATTTTTATTTTACATGGGCATTAACACAAACACTTCACCTTCATATATTTCCTCTCTTAGGTCGATGGTCATAGGATTCACTAGGTTATGCCATAATTTATTTTTCAATCATTCTTTTAACCATATGTCATCACAACAACAAGAGGCATATACCTAATCAATTAAGACTTAAAACTTAGCGTTTGGACATAACAAATCACCACCATAACAGCCCTCATAAGAAATGTACCCAAATCTGAATATATGAAAAAATATATATTAAATGAGAAGTTAGTTACCTTAAATACCTTGAAGAGAACAAGTTATGAACTGCCCATCAATTAATTAACAACAACACAACACTTTAATGTTGACATTCCCTCCAAAGCGCAGGATGTATGGATGGAACACATCTTTTACCACTCAACAAGAAGAAGAAAAATAAACTGTTATGACCACAAGAACAGAGGGATCCTTTCTTTTCAAAGTGACTAAGTGTTTTAGAGACAAGAAGACACTTATTAGCTTCTCCTTGTTCTCCTAGGGCTGCTACGGTTTGGAGGAATTAAAAGTGCAGAGGCTTGAGTCTACAAGGGAAAACCACCGACTAAAATAGCTAAGGGATTGCCTAAGTTGTTTACATATACTTTGTTGACTTTCTTAACCATTAATTCATTAATTTATTGATTCATTCCCACCAATTTTGCCTTGTCTGTAGGCCAGAAAAGAAAAGGAAGACAGAGGCGGTCATGATAAGGTAAGGTCGGGACCAACTTTAATAGATAAAAACAATAGGTTGCAATTTAAACTTTCTTATTGGTTAATATAATTGCACTATCAATACTCTCCATAAGCGTAGTTGATGGGTAAAAAAAAAAGAGAGCAGATTTTTTATTTATTTAAAGTATCACTAACAAATACTAGTAACCTTAAAACTAATTAATTTACAAGATTATGAGATTATCTTATTCTAATAATTATTTTAATTTACACTTTAATCTATTTTTAACAATTGATCTAGACTTATTTAAACAAAACATCATCTAATTAAATTTAGACTAATTTACGTTTGATTATAATTAAACCACGAAACTCTCTCATAATTACTTTTTGACTCTAAAACTTATTAATTATTAATATTAGGGTCTTATTAGACTTGCTTGGCATGAATTGTATCCTTATACATGATAATTTCATGATCAATGAACCATTACTTGACTTAATTTGTCGCAATTTCGTTAAACACAATTTGATCTACTCAACTGATGCTTGATATCCTTAATTAACCTAACCTAATAATGAGGGTTGTTATACTAGAGGCCTTGCTACAGCTCCAAGCTACTGTCCAATAAGGTGCATGATGCTTCTCGGCAAGTGTACCGATCGCACAAGTAATATAATGATAAAAAAAGTATCGTCTCCACAGGGATTGTGATCAATATCAAATAATCGTTCCGTTTAAGACGAAAAGAATTCAAATAGATGTTAAAAATATTGTGGATTTGAGTAACATTAAGAACTAATATAAAAACGTATTTTTGGATTTTTGTTATGAAAAGTAAAACAGAGATTGATTTTATAAAATATAAGAAGGCATTGTAGCTAGAGTGCAATCACCATATGATCCCACCTTTTACTCTGGATTGATTTAAAATACTCATTTAAATAAATACTCAGATCATTTATCATCTAAAAATATTAAATAGTTAACCCTCAATTCCTTGCAAGGTTAACCCTTTAACCCCAATTGGAACCCCAATTCCTTGCAATGTTCCTCATAGAATTAAGCAATGAACGCAATAAATTAAAACATCTGCAATAATATATACGTCTATTCCTAGCACGCATACAAATTGTTATCCTACTCCCTTTCAAGATCAAAAACCCCAATATTCCTATCTAGGGTTCTTACCCTCAAACTATCATCAACTATTAGATTGATCAATTCTAACAAAGAAGATAGAAATTACGCGCAGAGTAGAGATAAATATAAATATATAAAAGAGTAATTATAAATCAATCCGTTGTAACAAGGGTTCACATAGGGTTTGTGACCCTAACTACAGTAAAGAGCACTAGCCAACCATGATCATGGCAGACATAAAATTATAAAAGATAAAGATGAAAGAATGTAATTACAAAAAGAAGACTAAGAACAATCCTCTGTTCCTCTCCTCCTACTGGAATCCTTGTTTTTCTCTGTCGTCGAAAAGTGTCTTGAATAAACCCTCACAACGTTCTTTTTAAAATCCTGGTTCTCTTCTTCCAAAATTGCCCTTTCAGAACACGATGATTTTTCTCGCAAACTGGCGCGGGATCGCGCCATTATGGCGTGGAACTGCGCCACTTCTCTAGAACGTAGGCCTGCAACCTAACTAGCGCAGGATCGCGCCACTTCTCTGGTAAGTTGCCCAGGGGAATCTGGTTGGCGGAGGATCGCGCCATAGTGGCGCCAGATCGCGCCACTTTTCTGGAAAATGGCCCAGGTCTTCACTGTGCAGCTCAGAACCCACGCCCGTGCAGATTCGCGCCAACAGTTTTTTGAAATTTCATTTTCTCTTTCTTTCTCCCTATATAAACACAACAAATAGGTGAGACATATCATTGAAATGGAAAAGTCAACATAATAAGCAAATATGTAAATAAACTGCTCTTTTATGTCTTAATCCTTTATCATTTTTAGCTTGGAAAACTACATATGCCAGAGGCACATCAAACTATTCCCAGATTTAAACGTTGTTGTCCCCAGCAACAGACAAGATCCAAACATAGAAAAACCAAAAACAACAATCTAGCACAACATCACACAGACAATCAATAGATTACTATGCTAAGCATGACTGAATCAATGCAAAGAACTCCTAACAGTGCCTTCTATTCTCACAAAAATGTCAGAATCTAACTTGAACACCCCTCACCAAGATAACATATGACACTCAACACTCAAGTGTTTGAGGGAATAACAATCACTCAATCCACCACAGCAATAGCACTACCATAAGCTTGATCATACTCTCAAGTTCCTAAAGATGAGGAACATTAACGCATGCACAATTGATCAAAAGGACTTCACATAGATGTAACTTGGCCTGACTTAGGGGTAGGAAATTATGGGAAGTAGTTACATTATAAGTTGAGATTGAAACACTGATATACATTTGCAAAACAATCAATCTCAAACAAATTTAAGCTCCACTATTCTTTAAGATTAGGGATCCATCCCTTTTATTTTCCCATTTTTTTTACATTGTTATATACACTTTCTCTCTATCTTGATATAATTAATTTTTTTTTTAGAGAGATACTACTTAGCTTTAGTGGAGCTTACCTCAATTGATTTTCTTTTCTTATCAAACATTTCAATCTCAACAAAGGTAAGACAATAGGAATATGGCTAAGCAATTAGCAGGAATCATGAAAAAATAGGCTCAGGTTCAAAGGGGTTAACAATGGAAAAATCAAACAGGTGGGCAATTTGGCCATGGCTAACAAGAATAAATTGCCTTAATCATTTCAATCAATGCATGTATCACAGAGAAACAGAGCAAGTTTTAGAATGTTATCACAATAAGGTCTCTCAAGAATAAAAATAAGTGTTTAAGCACAAAACCTCACCAGCTATGGTATCAAGCTAGACTCTCAAAAGAAACATCAGGCATCATTAATCATTCAAACACAAAATTCAAACAAACGAGCAATCATGAAATCTACTCATGCCTATGCAATATCATGCCAGAAGTTCATACAGTACATGCTTTCTATGATGAAATCAGTCAAATTAACTAGGGAAAGCATATCTAAACCTGGAACTTGCTCAAAAAATATTTTCCCAAATTTCTCAAAGTTTTTTTTTAAAATTTATATAAGCAAAACCAATCAAAATACTAAGAAAAATAAAAATAGCGGGTTAGAATATCTCCCCTGATATAAAATGCATTTCCACTCCTGCAACTATCATGCATGACAATGCTTCCTCATTCCCAGATTTAGAAAATTGTTGTCCCCAACAATAACTAAACCCAAGACTTATCCAAAACTGCACAATGGAACAAACAACATAGGATGGATAATAGTAAGAGCAGCACAATATCAAAGTATGAGGACATATACAACCCAAAATATATTCTAAGTGACCTTAACATCAACCTAAAAGTCACCACTAAAAGCAGCAAAAGACAAAAGTAAACTAAAAATATATAAAATAAATCTCCGACAATAAGGAGATATAATAAATCCTCCATGTCATATCCCTCAGCAGCATGGGATGACTCAGCAAACGAAGGAACTAGTGGTTTCCTGGGCCTCCGCAGAAACAAACTGAAAATCATCAAAAGATGCAGAAACAGAAGTCTTAGACCTTTTTGGTCCCGCCAATTTTTTTTTCTTAGACTTTCCAGCTTGTGAACCCTGAAAACCAGAAAAATTTCCCAATGTACAAAATATGACAATAGGGCAATTAGATCACAAGTAATCAAGCCGGAAGTATATAGCAAACCACCATTCCCAGATTTGATTCCAACTTTATCTCAAAAATAAAATAGAACAAAGCAACAGTTGGAATCAAATTCAAAAAATAATATGTCAATGCATCTTAGCATACAACTCAGCATTTTAATCCAGATAGTCAACATAGCAAGAGGTTCAAAGGAAACAAATAACTAACTAGAAAATAAAATAAAATAAAAATAAATTGTACATTGGGTTGCCTCCCAATGAGCGCTTGTTTAACGTCACGAGCCTGACAGTTACCTCTTTCAAGTATTATTTTCTTTGAGAGACAGAGTCTAGGTGTCTCTCTCACAATCCTCCTTTTGGCGGCATTCAAACTCCGGTAATCAACACACATCCTCCAACCATTATAATTCTGGTCAGAATTAGTTCATTTTTTCGTTATGGACCGCAGTGACGCCTCCCTTCTTCGGAACAATCTTCACCGGACCTACCCAACCAGTATCTGAAATCGGGTAAATTATACCAGCATCAAGAAGTTTCACCACTTCCTTTCTCACTACCTCCTTCATTATAGGATTAAGCCTCCTTTGAGATTGCCTCACTGGTTTGACATCATCCTCCATGAGAATTTTGTGGGTACAAAAAGAAGGATCTATTCCCTTCAAATCAGAAATGGACCACGCTATGGCGGTCTTGTGTTCCTTCAGAACTTCTATCAACCTCCTTTCCTGCTCAGAAGACAACCCCTTATTAATGATAATAGGGTAAGTCTCCTCATCACCCAAGAAGATGTATTTAAGAGTTTCAGGCAACTCCTTTAACTCTACTTTTAGGGCACCAACTTCTTTGTCAGAATCTTTCTTCTCAAGAACCTCAAACACAACACCTTTTTCTTCCTCAAAGGGAACAATATCACGCACCTCAAGTTCTTTCTCAAGCTCTTGACTAGGAGATTTCTCTTCTTTCACCACTTCTTCTAAAACATCAAGTCTGAAACAATCACCTTTGTCAGAAGATTTTCTCATAGAATCAAAGACATTGATGGTGATAGTCTTATCATTCATTCTTAACTTAATCTTCCCTTGTTCAACATCAATCATAGCCCGAGCAGTAGCCAAGAAAGATCTACCCAGCAAAAGAGGCATTTCAGTTTCCTCTTCCATGTCCAACACCACAAAATCTGCTGGAAATATGAATTTGTCCACTTTCACAAGGACATCTTCAATAATACAACTAGGCATCCTTATAGATCTATCAGCAAGTTGAAGAGATATCAAAATAGGTTTCAACTCAGTGATCCCCAAGGATTTACAAACAGAAAGAGGCATCAAATTAATGCTAGCCCCAAGATCTCATAATGCCCTGCCAATTTTAGTGTTACCAATTTCAATAGGAGTGTTGAAACTTCCAGGATCACGAAGCTTAGGAGGAAATTTGCTTGTAATAATAGCACTGCACTCCTCAGTAAGTGCTACAGTTTGGCACGCTTGCAACTTGTGTTTCCTTGACAAGAGATCCTTCATGAATTTAGCATAATTAGGCATACTAGCCAGAGCTTCAGCAAAAGGGAATGTTGATATGCAACTTTTTGAAGATATCAAGAAATCTTTCGTACTGTTGCTTTTTAAGTTCTGGCTTGAACCTTTCAGGATAAGGTGCCATTTTCTCAAGATATTCTTCACTCAACTCAAATTTCTTCTTTTCAACAACAATGGTTTGTTCTTTTTCTTCACCTTTCTAAAAAGGCTTCACAACCTTAGAAGGAATTTCAATTTCTTTTTCTTGCTCCTCAACCTCATTAAGCTTCTTGTCATCACCCACATTTATATTTGGCTTTTCTGGAGATACTACCACTTTACCACTTCTAGTTGTGATGGCCATACAATCTTCCTTTGGATTAGTAATTGTGTTACTAGGAAAAGTACCTGGAGTTCTATCAGCAATTTGTTTAGCTAGTTGGCCAATTTGATTCTCCAAATTTCTGATAGATGCATTTATGTTCTTGGTATTAGCTCTAGTCTCCTCCATGAAATCATTAGAATGTTGAGCCATTTGTCCTACTAGTTTCTCCAAATGAGAAGGTTCCTTGGGTTGGATTGGTGGAGGCTGCAAATAATTGTTATATTTTAAGTCAAGACCAGTTCCCTGAATCCTCCTTTCAAAATTACTACCTCCAGCAGAAAAATTCTGATTTCTTGGAACATTTTGCGGCGGAGATCTTTGATCATACCAAATGCCATTCACCTGCATTTGTTGAGGAGGATCAGAAGACATCAAAGAAAGACATTCATTAGACTCATGATTGTCCTGGCAATATTCACACACAACAACAGCAGCTTTAGCCTGAACACCAGAAATCTGCATCTTATCAAGCCTTGAAGTCAAATTTTCCATTTGCTGAGATAATAACTTATTTTCAGCCAACACAACATCATTGCCTTCCAGCTGAAGAATACCTCTCTTAGGCTTAGATGACAAACCTTCATTTTCATTGGCGGTCATTCTCTCAATCAGCTCAAGAGTCTCATTTGCTCTCAAGGATTTAATAGTACCACATGCTGCACCATTCAACACCATCTGAATATCAGGTGTACAACCATTGAAGAAGATTCTCACTTGATTTCCAGCAGTCAAGTTATAATGAGGACACCTCCTCATTAAATCCTTGAATCTGTTCCAAGCTCCACACATAGTTTCACCCTCTAACTGAGTGAAATTGGTAATATCATTCACCATCTGATTATATCTCTCCATAGAAAAGATCTCAGCAAAGAACTTTTGAGACAAATCATCCCATGTAGGAATGCTACGTGCAGGCTGCCTTTCCAACCAACTAAGAGTCTTTCCCTTAACAGCAAAAGGGAACAACCTCAACCGGATTGCATCATTGGACACCTGAGGATGTTTGGTTGAGTCACATATCATAAGGAATCTATTTATAAATCTATGAGGATCTTCATTCTCTCCTCCTCCAAACTGGGCTCTCTCCACCAATTGAATAATGGAAGACTTCATCTCCCTATTATTGTTACCAATTATCGGCTGGACAATGCTTGAGTTAGGCCTATTAAAAGCTGGAGTAAGAATCGTATCCATGAGTGGATTTTCTTCATCATTATTTGCTGCCATGATTTATGATTCAACTAGTATCTCATGTGTCTCTTCAGATAGAGTACTAAACTCTTTGAATTCAAGCTTTTTCCGAGCGAGTTTTCTATTTCGCCTTTTGGTCTTCGCAATCTCAGGATCAAATAAAAATTCTTCTGTCTTACCTCGCATACAACTCAGGAGAGAGATTAGTAGCACTTTTCAAATAACACCAAAATAATAACAAAGAAATAAAAAAATAAAAAATAAAAATATTCACAAATTCCAATCTTAAAGATCAAGATTATATGATATAAGAAACGCCAATCCCCGGCAACGGCGCAAAAAACTTGATGCTTCTGGACAAGTGTACTGATCGCACAAGTAATATAATGATAAGAAAAGTATCGTCTCCTGGCACGAGCTGTCGAACTCGCGCAAATTAAAAATTATTTTTTAATTAGGGTTCAGAAAATTTGCAGTAAAGTGGAAACCCTAAGTCGCCTCTCAAGGAAATTGTTTTGGTTAAAATCGTTTATGAGAACAGAAAATTAAAAGGGGGGGTTTTGGATTTTTGTTTGAATAATTAAAAGACAGAATATAAAAATTGGGATTAAAAACTCGTAATTAAAAATTAACCAACCTAAGGTTAGGGTTCCTAGGATGTCCTTCCTTGGATAAAAATTACCAAATTCGTGGTTAAACTCAATTGAGAACAATCTGATCATCAAATCTGATGATCATTCTTTTCCCATAATCGCAATCGCGAACCTCAGATCGAATATCCACAATCACACGATATCGATCTGAGTTAGGGTAAAGGAACGAATCTGATTAGAGAGTGATCGTGAATCCTCTAGACAGATCCATGGAATCCCTTCCCCTTAGGTTGATTAAAGGGGTTTTAGCCTAGCGTGGCTAGGATAAACATGATTAAAAATTAAAATAAAATAAAAAGAAGAAGAACAAGATGAAGAACGCGAAGAACGCTTTAGAGAATTTGCTTTGATCCTCAAATTCAAAAATTACAGAATGAATAAAAGTTTCCTACTCTGCCGTCATATACCCCTACCCAAATTGGGTTAGGGCTCAGTTTTGATCGGCCCATCTATAATACGAAATAAAATAAATAAAAAATAAAATAAAACTAAAACTTGGCTTTGGGCCACTTAAGAAATTGGGTTCTAATTTAAATTACAAGTCCAATACTAAAATAAAACTTCAGCAAAATGCTTCCAACTTGGCATCAGAAATCTACCCGCTTCCAGTCCGAATTGGGCTTCAAGCTCTGCATAAGAATTGTATCTCTCTGTGTTATCTAAAAAACCCAACAAGAACGGAGTCAATCGGACAAATGTGGACCAAGATATGGCCAAAATACATAAGTAACGTAAAGCTGAAAAATTCTGACAAAAATAAATTAAACCCAATCAAAAACTAAAAATCTAAATTAACTCAAAACATCATTATTTTATTCAAATAAATCCTAAATATACTAATCAAGAGTAATAAATAAGTGCAATAAAATATGAGTTATCAAATTCCCCCACACTTATCTTTTTGCACTCCTGGGCAGAAACTAGAATAGAAAAAGAAAGCAAAGAAATAAGAAAAGAGTGAAGATTAACCTTTCCTTCCTAATAATTAGCAAGTATACAAAATATTACAAAAATCACAAGTTTTGAACAGATAAACCAACCAGGACAAAAATTCCTTAATCTCAAATCACAAGACCTGTCAATTTCAACTGCAACTGCAAACTACACAAAAATGGTTCCTCACAGGATGCTCTCAATCTTCTCTCAAGTGTATCAGTTAATTCAGTATATCACTCAAATCAACTCAAGAAAATCATCCTACCATAGGCTTGATCAAGCTTTACTTCTCCACTGCTAATAACACATGCATGCACAAATCAAGAGGGCTTAATACAGGGTTGTAATAGGGCTGAGGTAAATGTATGGATGAATATGGAAGAGAAAGCTAAACACCCCAGAAATTTACAAAGAGCAAAAAGTTAAGAACTAAACTAAGAACATAAAACAAAGATAATGAAAAGATAGAGATAAACACAATTTTTTTTTCTTTTTGCTTTTTCTCCCTTTTTGTTTTTTTTTTGTTTTTTTTTTGTTTTTTTTTGTTTTTTGTTTTGTTTTGTTTTTGTTTTTTTGTTTTTTTTTTTTGAGAAACAATAATACATACAAAATATCCAGATGGTTACCCCCCACACTTAAACTTTGCACGTCTCAGGAAAACCCCCACACTTAAACGAAACTCTACAGTAAAACCAATGCTCAGTAAATCTCCAGGATGTGGAATTATTTGGTTTTTCACTTAGGCTTGTAATGTGGCTAAGAAACAAAGGTGACATAAGGCACAAAAGGGCTAACCAAGGGAATACAATGCAAGGATGGCTATTTGGCTAAAGTGGGAAAGAAAAGAAAGAATGCCTCAATCATATTCATGCTTGCAAGTGAAAAATGCAGTTTCAAAAAGAACAAGAGCAAGTTCTAGAGGACAACAATCAAGAGCCGAATCACACAAGAAAGAAAGATTGGCCTACAGATGAAGACCATGTCTACAGGCTCAAAACCTCACAAAGGTATACCAAATCATGCAATCAGCAGCACGATATCTAGTAACAAGTAATGCAATCCAAGAATCAAGAACCAAAGCCTAACAGACTATGCTATCAAACACTGTGATCCAAGTCTACTTCATATACCACTCAATAATTACCAGAAAGAAGAGAAAAATCTACCTATGAAAGTCAAAAACTAAAAGGAAGAAAGGAAAAGAAAAATAAAAATGCAAATAACAGAAAGAAAAGAAAAAGAGGGAAGAGAACTCCCTGAACTCTCTAAGGAGAATAAACAGCATCAAGTAGCTTGATTTCTTCCTCACTGGTTTAACACTTTCTTCAAGCAAAATGCGGTGTATGCACATGGAAGGGCTGATTTCCACATTATCTGCTAAAGTCCATCCAATTGCCTTCTTATTTTCTTTCAGCAATGTCAGAAGCTTTTCCTCCTGCTCAGGTAGAAGGTTCTTGGCCACTATCACATGTAACTGCTCATTTTCCTCCAGATATGAATACTTCAGATGGTCAAGCAGAACCTTTAGTTCCAACTTAGGTGGCTGCTCAGTGGATGGAAGAAGTCTAGCGGGTGCAGGTTCTACAGAAAACACATTAACATCTATGCCTGCAATCAAATTCTCAGAAAAAGAATCATCAATAATTTCAACAGGCAATTCACAATTCAACTTCAATGCAGAACCACTGTGCAAATCATCATTCAATGCATGATTAACATCAGAACAGCACACCGTTATCTCAGCACAAACAGTACAATTCCTACTATCGGTACAACCACATGACAGATCAGAATCAAGGAATGATGATAATTCTGAAAATTCAGCAGTTAAGCCAGCAGATATATCATCAACCATTTCATCAATTACATCCATACAGAAAACTGAATGCTCTTCCCTAGGAAATTTCATGGCATCAAAGATATTAAAATTTACCATGCTATCACCAAATTCCATTTAAAGAGTACCAGCATGCATATCTATCTTAGTCCTAGCAGTTTTCATGAAAGGTCTACCAAGTTTAATTGTACTACTAGGAATCTCACCCTCCATCCCTAAGACATAGAAATCAACAGGAAAAATCAGATTGTTCACCCTAACTAATATATCTTCAACTACACCAGAAGGATGAACATTACTCCTGTTGGCTAACTGAACAACAATACCAGTAACACGCAAGGGACCAAGACCAAGAGACTTATACACAGATTCAGGCATCACATTAATGGATGCTCCTAAGTCTAACATACAATCATGAAAAACAGAATTTCCAATAATGCAAGGGATAGTAAATGTCCCTGGATCTTGGCACTTCTTTGGCATGGGCTGGATGAGTGCTGACATATTGTGGCTGACGCTGACTCGTTCATCTCCTTTCAGCCTCCTCTTGTTGGCGCACAACTCCTTCAGAAACTTAGCATATCTTGGAATTTGCTGAATCGCATCCAATAGGATATTGACCTCTACTTTTCTGAAGGTGTCGAGAATCTCTTTATCTTGAGCTTTTGCTACTTGCTTTTTAGACTGAGTGGCTCTTTGAGGAAAAGGTAACGGGATATGGACATCAGAAGTATCAGTATTCTGCTTCCTTGAACCAGTGTCACCTCTTTGAAATGACTTAATAGCAGATTGGTTTGGTTCCTCCAGTTGCTTGCCAGACTGCAGAGAGATGGCACTAACATTGCCGGTTCCCTTTGGATTTGGAACTGTCTGTGATGGAAGGGAGCTGCCAATTGCTTGTTGATTCTGACTCATTGATGTTGCAAGTTGGCCAATCTGTGTTTGCAGACTCTGGATGGAAGACTCAATCCTCTGCTGGAACTGCAGATTGTTAGTTGCCATCGGCTTCACTAAATCCTCCAAAGAAGGACCATTGCTGCTGGCTTGCTACTGGATTGGCTGTGGAGGTGCAAATTGTTGAAAATTTTGCCTCTGCTGTGAAGTTGCAAACTGCTGCCTCTGCTGGAATGGTGCACTTTGCTGGTTCTGATTCTAATTGAGATTTGGATGATTTTTCCAGCCAGGATTATATGTATTAGAGAAGGGATTGTTTTGCTGTTGCTGCATCTGCTGGTATTGTGGCTTTGCAGGAAAAACTGCAGCAACAGACTGATCAACTTGGAAACCACTATCTTGTAGAGAAGGACAAGCATCCGTGGGGTGAGGAGGATCACAGCAGATGCCACACAGGTTGCTTATCTGTTGAGCAGAAGGTTGCACAGTCTGTGTCACTTCCAACTGCCTCACCATTGATGTCAACTCATCAAATCTGTTCTCCATTCTTTGGTTATTTGTGCTTGACGCTCCTGCTACTGCCACTATTGGATTTTGCATTGGAGGAGCTTGCACTTGGAACACTGCACTGCTGTTTGCTCTAGTGCCAAATTGTTGAGCATTAGCCGCTATCTCAGCAATCAACTCTTTTGCCTCATCAGGTGTTTTATTTCTCAGGACTCTTCCACTAGCTGCATCTAAAAGGTTCCTATCCATAGGCAGCAACCCTTCATAGAAGTAAACAAAAAGGAGATTTTCTAGAATCTGATGATGTGGACAGCTTGCACAAAGCCTTTTAAACGGCTCCCAATACTCATGCATGTTATCCCCATTAGCCTGCCTTATGCCCCTGATCTCCTTTCTGATTGTGGTGGCCCTGGATGAAGGGAAGAATTTCTCCAGAAACAATATGAAATTCCTTCAGATGTTTGTGAGGATCCTCACCTACAAGACCATGAAACTTGGGAAGCAAGTGTATCAGTCCAGATTTAAGCTCAAAAGGTACAACAGGATTAGCATAACGAATACATAGGGGCTGCTCATTATCAACATTAGGAGCAGCCAATTGCTTAAGTGTTCTATCACCCATGATTTCAGAATCAAAAAAATTACCAAACGAATAAACACTATGTAAAGGACTCGAACAAACAGACTCAACAGACTCAGATTCTAAGGTATGCTCAGGAACAGCTCTACTGTAAGTCAACCTACGAGCTCTACTAGCAGCATGCAATGATCTCTCTATCTCAGGGTCAAATGCATATAAATCGTCAACACTGGTAGTACTCCTAGTCATGCATCATAGCCAAGGGCATACAACAGTAAAATCACAAAACATACGATAGGACACAAAAATTTGCCGAAAATAGCTAAAAGAAGCAAAAATAAATCTATGAAAAATACCAAATGACCTCAGAATGCTATGAGACCAACTCTCCTAAACTCTAAATGACCTTACGGACTCAAAAATCAAATAAATTTTTTTTTAAAATAAAATAAAATAGTAAACGAACTAATTCGGCGAAAATAGGGCCTGATACATGGGGCAAAGCCCCATGACTTTTGACAAGGATAATCGTCTTCTTTAGGTCACCAATTTTTAGATCGATAAAAGTAAGTCGAACAAATCCAGATATACCCGACACGTCCTGAAAAGGCGTGACTTATGCTCAGAAGGTCGAATTACTTTGGGAATAGAACTCTTGAAGCCAATCTCTTAAACAAAAGTTTTACCGATTTCCCCAAATTTGCCCAAAACTGCACAAAACGTAAACCGTAATGCAGAAAACGCAAAAACTGAGAAAAGACGTGTGTGCAGAATCAAATTCCGATGCATAATCGAAGGTGCAGAAATCGAAATCAGAAACACAAAAGAGTGCAAACACAGAAACAAGACAGATGCGTACTTTTTTTATTTTTTTTAGAAACAGAAACGAAAATTAAAGAAGAAGAAGATGATCAAATTCAGAAAATGATTTAGACCGATGCAATTTCCCCGGCAACGGCGCCAAATTTGACACGAGCTGTCGAACTCGCGCAAATTAAAAATTATTTT